>NC_139405.1:69077459-69234959 GCF_905368555.1 Meleagris gallopavo | reverse complement strand
CATGGCAACTAGGCCACTCTTCTTATCAAGATACAGTACATTATGGATGTTCACACACAGTGCAAAGGGAATAAATAGAGTAGGCAAAAAATTGTACTTTCCTATCATTGCTAATAAATGAATCATAAAAATTGTCTTGGTCTGGTTATTCTGTGCCTATGTGAGTGATTATTTTTATTTAATTTGTTTTAATGAAATCTGTACATATAATATATTTGAAAGTATATTTGTGCTGCACAAATTGCAGTTGTCAGTTAAGTATGAGACTTTCCCTTTAAAATCATAATACAAACTTGGATGAACAGTGACCAGTTTTTTTTTTTGTTTTTGTTTTTGTTTTCAACTACCTGAAAACATTTTGAACAATCTAAATGAAAGACACGGCTACTACAGTTCAATTCCTTCAAATAAAATATCTAAGATTACATGATCTAATAGACCATTTTCTTAATTGTGGGTAATCATTCCCCAGTTTTGTAGAGACCTTTATAAGTACATACTCATCTTTGTGTATCTTCCTTTTATTTTGAAACATGACCTTAATACTTAAAATGGATTTCAAGGAATGAATGATGCTGAAGTTCCTTCATAGATCTTTAAAAGCCTAAAGCAAACAATTAAGTTTGACTGCAAGAAATCTCTCTTTCATACTCCTCACAGATTTCTCATATCCTGCATCTGAAGAGAAAAAATGAAAACCCATCTACATATAAATCTGGATGACAGAGTTGAAAGAGTTCATGCATAGACTGAATATAATGATAAGGAGATTCTATCCATTGTCATATTTCTACAACTCAATAATAAAAATTCTGTTATAGTATTTTACTGCTTATAGTGTATATTACTTATATCACATTCATTATTTGTGTTACATTTATTTCAATGTTTCTATATTTTAAAACAATAGTTATCCATTTAATGTGATTCTTATGACAAGAATGATGGGAAGCATATACTGCATGGAGACATATGACAGTACTATGCATATGTCTTTTAGAGCCTACCTAAAATGTCATCAATATATAAAGACCTGATATTCATTATTCAATTAAAAGAACTAAACCAACATGCATACATAAAATTAAACAGTATTTTTAGGATGTTTAGAGTCCATTATTACTTGCTTTATTATTTCATTCACTTCTCATGTTTTTGCTTTTATACAGGAAAAGCACATCTTGTCATATTTATTTCAAATTAAATATATCTATTCCTCTCCTTTGAAATTCTGGATGACTGTTTTTTATTAATGGGCATGACATAGTTCTGGAAGGGAATCACTCTCCTAGCTGCTTATCTATGTCTCTTAATCTGATGAATCACATCACCTCTTTAAGAATTACAGAATCCCAGAATCACAGAATAAGGATCTCTGGGTGTCCTCTGGTCCAATACATTTGCTCAATCGGGGACACCTTTGAACATATCGAAGGAGGGACATTCCACTGTCCTTCTGAGCAATTTATGTCACTGTTCATTCCCCTCACAATAAAAAGGCATTGCCTATTGCCTGATGCTCAGATGGAACATCCTGTGTTTCAGTTTGTGCACTTGTTCTGGCCCTTGTCATGAGTGGAAAGAGCCTGACTTGGTCATCTTTGGACCCTCCCTTCATGTATTTATGCATGTAGGTTTCTCCAAAAGGACTGCCTCCTATTTATTTCCATGGAAACTACAATAGATACAAAGAGCACAATGACACTACTTGATAAAGCGAATTTTCACCTATAAAACACTATTTTTCAGTATAGTCACCACTATTGGCTGTATATTTTCAATCTAATGAGATTTCTAAATGCAGAAGCTTTACATACACTTGACAGGGTTAGCAAAAATTCTACTGGGTATCTTCATTCCTGAGTTATCATTATATTAAAGCAAAGCTAGTTTCCTATAGGACACTTATAGGTGCTACTCCTTACTGAAGCACTGTAACATTTTATCTTTTAAATGGACTTCTGTTCTTTTAGCTACAGGCCACCTATAAAATAAATAATTATGAAAAATATTTATTCTTAGTTAAAAAATGAGAAACTTTTACCTGAATAATTCTTGTTCCAATGGCTAATTGCTAAAATAATTAAAACAGACAAAAGCAGCACTGGGCACAAAATTATTGTATTTGCTAATAGTTCTTCTGACAGTTGAGTATGACCAAATATCAGGATTGATACAGAAACACTTTGTGTGTGTGTGCATGTGCATATGAGTATGTGTGTGTGTGTGTGTGTGTGAAGGTAGTTGATAGCGATTTCCGCATACTTATTAAAGTCTCAACAGGTTCCTAGAATATATAACCTTATATCTATATTGCAGCTTCTGTCCATGTATGAAATAAGTTTTAGTTTTCTTCAATGAAGTTTTCATGATACTGTGTTCTGTCTTATGAGTTTTGGAGTGTGCTTTTTTCTTGATATTTCTGGGGAATGTTGCATCAGTCCAACTTAGAAGTTACTGTCTAATTATACAGAAGGTAAACTATAATGCAGTGAGGTGACAGTTTCAGAACATACGCTCATAATGCAATGAAGAAAATTTGGTTTTGAAACAATTTGCTGTCAAGGAAGAAAAATTTAAAGAAAATAATCAAATAGACTAAATAACTGCATTTACAGGTTCCACAAAATGAAACTAAAGCATTAAAAAGTTAGAAGCAGAACATAAACAAATAGTTTTTAGCAATTAACAGTTTCCTGAAGAATATGAGACATAATTCACTTGGAAAATATCTTATATTCTTGCAGTTACATACAACTATGCAATAATCTTATCGAAACTTTAATGACAAGAGATCCATATGTAAAAGTGTTTAAAACTAGAATTGCATGTGCAAGTTCAATCTCGTAATTTTCTTCAGAACTTGACTTTTTAACTTTCATAGTGACAGTGTTCTGAGGATGTAATTTCATGGGGTTTTGACAAAGCAAACAGAAAATGGTAATTGTATAAGTCCGTATAAAATGCAAAAGAGTAATTCAGACACTTAGGTTCAACCTCTACTGCTGTATCACGAAAACCTATCTCTGACATAGTGGACAACATAAAAAAAAAAAAATAGAAGGCATTACTTTTGGAGCAGCCTTCCTATGGTACATATAGGTTACATTTGCTGGCTTTGTATATTGACTTGTCTCCTCTCCCTTCCCTCTTTTCCTATCTGGTGATGTTTCATACTCCCTTCTTTTTTCCTCTGTTAAACACATTTTCAAATTAGTCAAATGAGACAAAATATCTTCTCTGATCTTCAGGCCAAATTGGAAAGCAAGATCACTGTTTTGCAGTGGCTTCCTCTACTCTTTACTGAGAAGTCTTAGCACTGATAGAGATGAATGAAGATTCTGGTTTAATTACAATGTTTTATATTAAGTATTATTAACATTAAATGAGCTGTAGTACATAAACGGGAAGGGAAATAATTATCTTGCTGCCAGAATATGTCAAATCATTTTATATGCACCTATAGAGGTGGGCAAACGGCAGAATAAAAAAAGTTATTCCCCTTACAGCTCAACAAAATGGCTTAGTAAAGGCTTTGAGACTTTTCTGTGCTGACATCTTCACAAAGACAGGCTGATGCCGTCCAGCTTATGTTCTGGATCACAGCATTTGACTGTTAATTAAAGTGACAAGAATTGTTATGAATAGTTAAGAACTACTTCAAAATCAGATAGTAAAAGAACACTGACAGAAGTACTAGAGACTTATTTCCTAGGTTTTCAGACATAAATTTTGTGTTTTAAACACTTCAATGGAAAAGCACTGATCAGAAAGTTTTCTACATATTTTGAAAATTATGACTTTTAAACTAGCTCAGAATAGATACAATGAATATTCACAATTTCATAAAACCAAGGTATAGATATGCAGAAAAACTGAATTAATTAGCAGAGACAAAAAAAATATCTCAAATGATTATTAAACAGCTTTTTTTTTTCTTTCTTTCTTTTTTTTCTTTCTCTCTTTCCAGGTACTATAGAGATTTTCCCATTTTCCTGTTGATTGTTTTACTTCTTTTTGTTGTGTATCCCAAAGTCATCAGTGTGAAGCAGCCTAGGCATGGCAGGTTTTTAAGATACCCTGACATTAAAAAAAAAAATCTAAAATTATCCTGCTGTTATTCTTGTGCATGCTTCAAACTAGGCACAACAGCCTGAGTAACAGAGTTTGACCTATTCAAGTCATGAAAGGATGGTCCCTGCATAAAAACAGAATTAGGAAGTATTTAATTTGAATTTAGAAACACTTGAGGGAAATTAGCAACATTTTCTACTGCTAAGTGGAAGTGTTGCATGCCAACTGGCATGGCAGGAGTCATGTTCAAAAGTAGTCTGCAGTGCTAACCACTGTAAGTTCAGAACAACTTTTTGAAGTCTTTAACTTTTCTATCTCACAGAACATAGAATGTTTTGAACTGAAAGGGACCTTTAAGATCATCTAGTTCCAAATCCCCTGCTATAGGCAGGGACACCTCCCTCTAGATCAGGTTCTCAAAGTCTCATCCAGCCTAGCCTTGAATGCTTCCATGGAGAAGACATTCAGAACCTCACTGGGCAACCTGATCCAGTGTATCACCACCCTCACAGTGAAGAATTTCTTCCTAATATCTAGTCTAAATCTGCCCTTTTCCAGGCTAATGCCATTTTGCCTTGTCCTGGAAGGCTGCTGCATGGACCATCTGGAGAATTTTCTTTTCTAGGCTGATGAGCCCCAACTCTCTCAGCGAGCCCTCTGATCAGCTGGTGGAGATGTCTTTGTTCAGGGCAAGGGGAATGGAACTAGGTTATTCTTAAAGTCCCCTCCAATTCAATCCATTCAGAGATTCTGTGAAATTACAATTGTTTGGTGCAAAAAAATTGTTAAATTTAATCAATTCTTCGTACACATGTTAAAATTCTGAAGAAACCTCCATTTGTATTAGTTCCCCATAAGTCCTTCTGTTGCCCCATTTTGCTCACATGATGCATTCTGATTGCAATGCAAAGTGGCTGCTGAAGTGTCAGGGAAAACTAGGTCTACTGAGTTGAAGTTTATTTATTTGTAGACATTCGGGCTTGACAAGAGACTCACCACATTAAAAAAGACTGAAAACTCTGCTAAATTGCTGCTGGCACCCAAAATAGCTTATTTTAAGATGGTTATTTCTAACCTTCACCGTTGTCAATACTGTGACTTTATATATAGTCAGGTGTGTAAGTATTGTGGACAGTATTAGGAGCTTAACTAGTTGTGTAAGTGGAGAAAATTATTTGCCTATCCGAAGAATTTCCTTGCTGATTCATAAAAATACTGGGGTTTTACAGACATTACTGGTATCAAATTAATTAATAAATCAAAATGATGATCAAATTTTTTTTTCTCATCTATGAAGATTGCTTTGAAATGCTACATTATTTGGTTTTAGTATGATTGGTTCTGCCCTTAAGAAGTGAAGAACTAAGGACCTGTTATAGCAGCATAAATACTAATTTATGATGTTCTAAAACATGTCAGCGCACAGAAGATAATCCTTGAAGGCATGGAAGAGTTCCACCATCATACGACATTTTATTTAGTTATTTGACTGATGACGTAAACACTGAGTTGTAATCTGCAGAAGTTTTGTTGTTGGGCCTGCTGAAACAGTGCCTGAGACATCATTCAATAGTGATGGCTTTCTGGGTCAAAGTAGCATTTCTCTGTTTGATTGACTCATTTATTCTCCATTCTCAGTGCTTCATTATTGTTTTAATGTCTGTTTTGCACTGGTTTTTATCTTAGTTGTCTAAAATCATAAAACATACAAGTTATAAAGTTATGAATATTATGATCATGGTTTCAATTTGGCTTTTATATTTTTCCTAGTTCACTGTGAATGGTGTAGTTACTTGTAATTCCTTTTGTAAAATTACAGATTTATTAAAAATTTTGACTTAATTTTGTCATCTTGCTCTTGCACGTAGACATTTTATGTCCCTCGGGGTCTGTCCTGTGAAGGGGCAGCTCTATTAACTAGACAGCTTTGGCTAAACTACCATCTAAATATATGCCTGGATATTAAAATGCTACTACATCTCAAATGCAGCTAGAGTATCCTCTTTATCTTTGCAGAGGGAACCCAGTGCTGCTAACCTATCACTTCTGATACCCCAAAAATGGTACCAACATTATGTTGGTGCCATTATACACTCCTGTGTGATGACAGTTAACCCTTTCACAAATTAAGATGAATAAAATATAATTGAACCCTTAAACTGCACACTGCTTTTGCTGAGGATCTCCTCCTACTTATCTGAGACAATTGAACCTTCAAAAATAATTCCATGAAATTCTATTAAGAATGCATCATGGTCATGTATACCATCAAAACAGGAGAGAACTGCTTCTGCTCAAGAAAAGCACAGTTTGGAAAGAAAACAAATGTATATTGACAGGACATTGCATCTTAACAGAATGTATCTAATGGCCATTCACCCACAAGTACTGGATCTGTCAGGAATTAATCGTAGGTCAGAACAGGTCATTTTCTCTGTTAAAACATTCTGAATGTATTCCAGCACAGCACTAAAACACATATTTGTTCTACAGACTTTGTACCTTTCATGACTAAACCCTTAATATAGTACTGATTCATATCAGAAAGGCTCAGTTTCTATATGGTCAGATAACTTTTGCATTTGATTTGAGACATTTCTCTCAATCCTTGTTCCTCTCTTTACCTCCAAATGTGAATGAGTCCCAGCAGCGATGAAGTTGTGAATATATTTAACCATTTTAGCCTTCAACTTACAATGCTATTTTGTTCTCACATTTTCTCTCTCCTACCCTCACTGAAAAAAAAAAAAAAGGAATTCCAAAACTGCTTAATTATTTTTCTCTTTTGTGAATATATTTTCAATCCATGTGCTCCTATCTATGATTAATTAACTACTCTTTTACGTAAAAAAACAAATATTGTCAGTTTAACATTTTAATCATTTCAAAATATCTTGAGGGCAATATTCTCTTGAAGTATATGTGTGACTTTGAGTACCCACTAATGAGTTATTCTTGCTCATCAAGGTGAAAATATGCCCTATAGAGATGCATCTGATTTTCTTTTCCTTCTTTGTCCTTTTCCTTAGCTAACTGCTTAGTAATGAGAAGTTAATGAGGCTATGACAGAATATTAAAGAAAAAAAAAAAAGGAATAAGTTTTAACAGTTAAATGAATCTTTCAATAATAGAAGAGAGGGAAAAAAAAAGGAAGATATAGTATGCTTACAGCAATATTTTGTACAATACTTAGTGTAATTTTAGAACTCTTTATATGTCATGTTCACCATAGGAAGACAATGATTTCCACAGTCCAGAATGAGTTAGTTATCCAAGAAGTGGCTGAGCTGCCTTTAAGCAGAAACACTTGACTTCCTTTTTGATACTGTGAAAACTTTAACCTGGAAAATGTCAAACCCATTTTTTTCTTTCCTAGATATTATCCCTGCAAGGTTTTCCCAGTTCTCTTCTAACCTTGCTGTCAGCTCACTTTAATGGAATCTCATCAAGAAATCTTCATGCTCTTCTGCCCAGCGTGTGGTCTTCCTTCAGTTTTCCTTAAATGAAAACAGTAAAATAGTCCGTATTGTTCTTTGGGCATCTGTCTCTGAAGTGGCATGAGATCAAAACCAACTGAGACAGGAACTGATGGAAGAAAATTCACCACTGAGACAGGAATTGATGGAAGAAAATTTTAGTGAGCTACTTTTTGATATTTTATTTTAGATCTTTTGCTTCCAACTTCAGATCTGAAGCTAAATTTATATATAACTTGATATGTAAGCACAGTCTTTTGAATTTTATTCTCTGTTACTGCAGGTCAGGTCTATCTGAACTTTTCTTTTACAATTTCAGATTATAAACCAATATTGTGTATTTCCATGATGTTATCCTTCTAAATGATTACTGAGGATGCTGTATAAGTTCTGTTGCCTTTTCACTTCTATTTTGGTACATTTCAGAGTGATCTTTTACCTAGATCAAATAAAAGATGTTCAGTTTTTGGCCTGCTACTGGCTTGCTGCATTGCCTTATATTACTTTAAGCAACTTGTATGGTATTTATTGTGTTATCACCAAAACTTACATGTAACTAGATTTGTGTATTTTTTGTCACAAATGCAATAGAGGTCTTGGGAAAAAAGAACCTGAAAAAACTTCAGAAATTCAGATTTAAACAAGTGATTTCAGATTTCCCCATTTGAGAATTCTTAGAGCACACCAGCGTACAGAGCACACACGGTTCCTCTTCTTTTTATTTATTTCTTTTTATTTTATTTAAAATTTATGTTTAAAAATTCTTTTCTTTTTCTTTTTTTTTAGATATTTCACTTTAAACACTCAAAATAGAACTTCACAATTTCTACACAATTTTTAAAACTGTTCTCCCAGACTTTTGGAAGTTTCTTAAGTAGCAGAAGCAAGAAAAGATCTCCAGGGGGAAAAAAAGTTGTAAAAGAGGCATAAAATTTATTCAATACACCTAGGATCCAAAAATACTCATTTCCTTATTTTGAGCTAGAACAGACTGAATGGTTTGGGTAAAAATCATGAGCTAAACGTGTTAGTAAACCCTGAAAAATCAGTTTGACAAGCTATAATACTGTTACCCTATTGTTATTGGGTGTAATTATTTGTTTCTATTAACACTGAATCCGAAAACATAATAAAATAGTGTGACATAATGGAAGGAAGTAAATTATATTATAGCACATCTACTGGTATATTTGACAGAGCATCTGATAACTTTTATTACATTCATGAGGTGCGCCCCTAAGTATGATATTCTATGGAGACTGTCCTTGTATGTGTTCTTGTAATTTGATCCCTCTAAATTACTTGATTCCCAGAATTCATACATATGCACACACATAGATACGTAAGCAATATGCATATAGACACATTAATATTTCTTATGAATTGTATCTGAGCCTGAGAAGGTAGTTGACATAGGTGGGTAGGAGGTGTTGAAAAACAACACTCTTGAGCAGCTCTAGAGCTATATCTTGAAGATGTCCCACCATGTAAATCAGCTTTAGAAAGCAGACTGGAGAAGTCCATATAGGGGTTTTAGGTGCTTGCTTTTCTGCATGGGGACTACAATCTCTGTGAGATTACCTGAGCCTCTTCAAGCTTTGCTGCACTGTGGCTTCAAAGCTATCAGACTAGCAGTTTAAGGCCATCAGCTTTGCAATGTAGACCCTCAAGTCACAGGAGCTTGATAATTTGTCAACTAGTAGACAACTCATTCCAAAGTTGGGAATACCATAGTGAACAGCTTCCAGGGTCGGTGGCTTTAAGAACGTATCCATCATGTAGACTGATCCAGGAAAAAACAGTTACATGAACTTGGCCTAGCTTCCAATGGCCAAAGCTTTCAGGCTTTCTTTTGGATGTAGTCTTTGTCGATTAATAGGAGACCTGCCAAAATGTGGCAGCAATAAATTGATTGCTCTAAAGCAGACTGATAGGATAGGATGATTTGACAAACGTGGTCAAATCAGAGATGAGTCAAACAAAATTTTCAGCCTCAGTGAAAGATTCTTTAATGAAAATATTGGCCTGGGAAATAACTGACCATCTGTACTTGAGTTAATAGAGCCAGTTCTCACTAAGGTCATAAATATAAATTATGTGCATGGTTTCATTAGAATTACTCCCTAATCACAGTGTTTTTGTAACTATTAAGTAAGGTTTTTACAACACACATAATATTTCAGTTTTCCACCAGCAGCTTCCAGCAGTCTTTGTGTTCTATTTCCTTTTCTATACATGCTTTTTTGTATGTTTCTCAGAATATGAATCATGCAACCATTTAGAGTGCAGTCCTTTTTTTTTCCCATATAATCCATGTTTCCTTTCCCTTGCTATGTTTGAAGTGTGTAGCTGCCGTAAAACTAGAGTATCACAGGTTGCAAGAAAACTAGGAAGTCCTATTTTGATTCTTATTATTTGCTTATGTGAATTTCTTAAATGCTTTGTGAGGACCTTAGGTCCATCATGACATCTGAGCACAAAGATATATGCATATTTGTCCTCCTTCTATTTCTTAAATTAGACATATCATTATATGCCTAATTTAAGTTCAACTCAGACTGAAATAGAGAAAGTGAACCTTACTGTAATAACCTGGATTCATGTAACTTATTAAAGAATATAAAATTACGACAACTAGAAAATATGTTAGCTCAAAACTGTGATCCTGAAAAACTATCTGCTGCACAGATCTTCCTTTGCATATGGGTAAAAATAAGTTTTAAATGTATAGCTTGATTAACTTTTCTTGCCCATGTTTTATTAGGATTCATAAACTCAGTGTTCCACAACTTATTTCTCATCAAAGTCTTTACTAATATATGCTTTGAGATTTCCCTTTTCATCATTGTAGATTCATAAAAAAGACTAGGTTGGAAGGGAACTCAAAAGATCACCAAGTCCAATATTTTATGGGAAACTGTGCTTAGATTAGATTATGTAGCACCTCATACATTCGTATCCTGAAAATCGCCAGTGATGGGGATTCTACCACATCCCTTGGGAGGTTAAGTCAATGATTGATTGTTCTAACTGAAAATCTTTTTTTTTCATTACATAAAGATGAAACCTTTCTCTTCACTACTTGCAAAAATTGCCACTTGCTTTCTCCATGTAGGTACCTGTGAAGACAGAATTTATCATCTTTGTATTCACCCTTTAAATACTGAAATATTGTGATGAGATTCCCCTTGAATCATCTTCTTTTCAGGATGAAAAGATCCGATTTCTTTGTGTTAAATTGTTCATCAGAAATTTGAGAAAAATTATGATTATTTCTTCCTTTTTATTTTAACAAGAGGAAATCAATTTCATATCTATTTGCTAGATAAGGGTCCTCACACTCCTATCCCCCAGATCCATCACATAATTGTAGGGGAATAAACTTGCCATGCAAGAGTGAGAATCAGAAACATTCCTTCCTCTCTAAGCTGAGTAATAGGAATTCTTTCTCTGGGAATATGGAGGCATTGAATTTTCATCCTATCCTACAATTATTATATTAGTAAACCAAAAGTGAGCTAGGCATAGAATTGAGTACGCGACATTTTCATTCATTCAATCATTAACATGTTCCTTGGAAGTTTTATTTCATGACAAGTAACACACAAGCAAGCTTTTGCAAGGTAGGAGGAGAGCAAAGAAAGAGGGTTTGGAGAATAGCAAAGAGTAAGCTTGCCATGCATATAGTTGATGTTCAACCTTCAGTCTGACAGATGGATGATAGTTTAGTTGTAGCAATATCAGTCTTAGTCCATACTTCTTACTTGGCTAAACATAACAAAAGTATCTATGTGCCAAATGAAAATCAATGAATAAAGATCAGAAAAACTGGAAAATATAGCTTTGAGGCTTCCCCACTTCTTCCTTGAAGGCTCTTGTCCTAAGACTAAAATGTAGCAGGCTACTCCTTATGGCTGAGTGGTATTAGATCCACTCTACAATTTCCAATGCTTATCTGTTGAGTTTGTGCTTGCATCCAGAACAAGGGTATTAGTCCAGTCCTTCAAGGACATGGCAAGTGAAACTTGTAGACCGTATCTTCTCAAAACAGAGAGGAACAAATTAAATGCACTTTGCATGGATTTCTCTTCTATTTTTCTGGATACTATTTTAAAGTGCTTCATGTTTTAAGCATATCATACAGGGAGATTAGCATTATGGATCCATCCTTGGGACCAGTGTTTAAAAGTTAAGTATTCAGACACTTTAGTTCCTAAATGCCTTTTGAATTTAAGCCAATGAGACTTTGTGTTTCAGAATCCCCACTGAATAATAGTGGCGTAGAAGAAGGAGAAAATTAAGTTTTAGTCAGACTGTTTAAGAATAAATCATAACCCCAAGGATATAATCTTATAATGCCTCTGACAGGAGTTCACTGTGACTTTGATGAGGAAGGAAAATATAGAGCAATAGAATGCATCAAAATACTTGAGAAACTTCCAAAGAAGCAGAGATAATTGGCATTATTCAATTGATTTTACATATGCCTAAACTATCTAAACATAGTCTGGTCTTAAAGTATATCTTACAGCCCAGTGGGAAGAAAACTGAGCTTCAATGTCTATACTGCATGTACAAAAACTACATTTAAATAATGATAATGACTTAAGCGTAAAAGTCAAAAATAATGAAAACTTCCCCTCTGCAAAAATATTTTTTAATAGTGTATATAACTACCTGATGAGGTAAAAGAGTTATGAATTATATATTTGCAACTGTATATTTTTATCAGAAAAATGTTGAATTCAATTTACATGTTGACACTTCCATGCATTCACAAATGCCAGTGCTGGTATGAGCTGGATATTCTACACCAAAGTCTTGCTCCAAAGGAACAGGATTTAAAAACTGATACATTAAATATAACAGATGTTATATGTAATCATTTACCAATGAATTTCTTTGAGCAGATCTGAATTTCTGTGAAAGGGACCCTCTCTTCTGCAAAGAGTTAGGCATTTGGGTATGTTTCAATTTCAGTATTTATTGAATTAAATATGCCATGTTTTTCTTCAACTTATCAGTTTGAATATCCTGTACAATACAAAATATAAAATATGACATATATAAAATATGAGTTGAAGGAGAAATGTTTAAATTGAGACACTATTTAATAAAATGGCATTAGTATTTTTACATCCCCTCTAGCTCTTATTCCCAAATTTAAAAGAAACAGCTCTCTGTTTCATAGAAAAATAATAAATCCAATGCTGAAGTTGTGCTATCACACACAGAATTTCAACAGTTATGTTCAATTTCACTTTCCTTAAAAGTTTTGAGTTGCATGTTCATAGCAATTAGCTGTTATCTTTTTCTACTCAGTTTGCTTCCTCCCATCTTACAGAGAATATATGATTAAATATGTTTGAATAAGTAGCAATTGTTTAATATGCTTCTTCCTTGGACCACAGGCTGAGAAACATGATAGTAGAGTATTTTGAAACATTTTGTCTCATTATCAACCTTTAGAAAACAATAGTAAATGTTGAAAACCTATGAAAAATATATTTTTCCTCTTGGGTCTGAAAGCTGTGTTTGCGAGTGATTTCAAAATGTATTCAGAGAAATACGGCCTAAAAGATAATTTTCACCATACTGATTATGTCATTAGACTGAGAAGAAATGTCTTGTATATCAGATCTATTTTACTGTCCATATATATACACCCATGAACACAGACCTAACTTAGATATATTTCTACACAAGCTGTCCAGTGCAGAGCTATTTCATTAATTGCATTAATTTATCTCTGCAAGGGTGGTCAAATGACCAGCATAGATATTCTTTGGCAATGCAAATGATAATTGGATTTTATAGTCCCTCCAGAACAGATTAAACTGTCAGGAAGCAAAAGGTGGAAAACAATAAGTTTGGTCCACGTGTGTTAGATTTTGACTTGCTTACGTACATCATCAATACAAGAGACTGCACCTCAGAGGAAGGGAAAATGAAGAGCTGTCAGGGATGATACTCTAGGATGCTGTAGCCATCACGCTGCATTCGTTCCTTATATCTGCACAATCAGCTGCAAAGCATAAGTGGGATGATAAAAGCGAACTGGGAAACAGTTTTCAATCCCACTGAGTTCATTTTATATCATTTATGGAAAAACCATGAAATATAGTCCATTTATCTGTCTATAATATAGGAATTCAGAACAAGACATTAATACTCTAGTAAGGTATAAGTTCCTGGATTCTTAAACATTTTCTGATACAAGGTATGCCTGTTATCTCTGCTAGGTTTCCAAAGGTATGGCCTTTTAATCAGAAAAACAAAGGAGATTACAGCTTCTCTGTAAAGGCAGAAAATTCATATAAAATTGTAACTCTTTGAAGATTTCAATATTCAGCATGAGAATAATGCAAATGATTCTTTCTGTGAATACTTTTGACAGTTTAATGGCAAGTCTGAGGTCATAATCAGAAATCATGATGTTTAATCATGAGATTAAGATTAATGGCTAATTAAATGGATATTTTATAAAGCACAAGGGAGAAAAACCCATCTCTCAAAAACTCAGCTTTAACACTGACTTCCAGCAGAACAAACACACATTTTCCTCAGCTGAGTATTTCTGAATTTTCTCACCTAGGCTTTTACTTTTTTTAGGAAAAAAAAAAAAAAAAAGGAAAACAAAACAGAATAAAATAAAGCAGGAAAAAAAAAAGAAAAAGAAAAAGAAAAAGAAAACCACAATCAAATAACTTTTGCCTTCAAACTCTAAATCATTTAAAAGATCCAAGTCATTTTGAATACAGTATGTGTAAGGCTTATTGAGCAAGCTACACATTTCTGACTCAGTGCACATATCATAATGTTTGAAATATTAGAAGTGCTGTGCATTAGATTAAAATTATATGCTGCATCTGAAGCATTACACTTTGACAGGACTGTGCTGGCTAAGTTAACAAGAAAGCACTCCACAGAGAAGATACTAAAACAGTTTATTAGCTGTGCAAGCAATTATCCTGATATGCATTTGTGATGTTTTAAAACGGCAGAAAATTTCATTTTACCAATACAGCTCTGAAATACGACTGATTTAAAGACTGAGTGTTAAGTATGAAATTGTCTGCTGTCATTCTAACCCTTTGTAGTCATGCTCTGAGAGAACAAATATCATTCAATACTCTAGTTAAAGGCATAAGTAATGCATGGATAAGTTTTGCATAAAACTGATTAAACTACTCTAATAACATTTATGCTATAAAAAAGGAATGTAGTGAAGATATCCGAGGAAATTTTGAAAGACCAAGTTCATTACAAATACAATGTTTTAAGTCACTTCACTGTTGGTTCAAAAGACTTCAGAAAACTAAATCCATCTGAAGCTTTAAAAGACTGAACTATATTATCGTTACTAGTCATGGTTGTTCTAGCCATGCTGCTCTCTTAGGTAAATATTTCTCTCAAATTTAATAGTAACCAGAATTATATATTTCTCATAAGAATAGTGAAATACACTTACGGCATTAAAATTCAGTTTTAACATCTCTGTGAGGCCATCATTCCAAACTATCTTCAGTAATCTGATTTCTATTTCCAAACTGATCCTTTCTCCTGTTAGATCTGTCCGATATTTGCTTTAGGAGATTCTACATACTGTTTAAACTCTATACATTGCAGCAGAGTCCTCAATTAATTATTGATTGAAATTATTATTTTTTTAATTATTTATTGAATTCTGCTATAATAATAATACTAGTCTTTCACTGGGGATAGTAGGAGACTGCTTTAGAAAGAAACATATATATATATATATATATATATTTATACAGCAAATAATGAATTTCTGAAATCTTTTGCCACAGAGAGGTCTGAAGACAGCTAATATCAGATGGCTGAAAAAAAGTTTATACAAATTTGTGGACTTCAGGACCATATATTTATATTTTAACTATTTGATATCCTCTAAATACCTTTATCCAGTGTCTGTGAGGGACAACAGATAATCGCTTGCCTTGCATACTATCCCTAAATACCAAATTCGACTGATATCAAAACAAAGAATCATGTTTGATAGACCACTGCATTTCTACTGTTTAATTATTCTCTAGTTTTGGTCATTATGTTTTCTTACTGAATAAAACCAATTGACTGAATTCCTTATTCCTGTTATTATTATTATTATTGTTATTAATATATATTTTATTTTTTTATAACCATGAATTGCAAAAGAATTAAGGAAAACTTGAAGTTGCATAAAAATGTCTTAAAAAAAGCTGAGAATCACAAGTCAAGTTGTAGACGTCACTATTCTTCTATAAACACTACCACAAACTAGTCAAGAGCTATCTCATAATAAAGCAAATTGACACCACAGCAGGATAATTTTGCAAATTCATCCAAAAAAAAATGTTAAAATATTTTCAAGCTTGAACAACCTATACAAAACTTGGAAAACCCTAAGACTTGGTGTATTTTACTATTTCAACAGATGGGGCTTACAACCAGCACTTGATAATATTACATAGCCTTGGCCACATGATTTACTTACCTCCAATTACTCATTTAGCTATCTTCTGTCTTAAGGTCCTAGTACCTTGTCATACTCTTCTTCCTACCATTAGATTCGTGAATAGAGAAAAAACACTATACTTTCAATTGCCTTTCAGTGCAGATCATTCCATCCTTATTTATACAATTATTACAATTTAAGTCTTTTAACAGAGAATTTATCGTCATTAATTGAATCAAATGCATTGTCAGCACTCTCAGACAAATATAAAAATAATATCAAGTTTTAGGACATACATTTGTTCTTTCACATAAATAATTTGATTTAATGAAATAAAGACAAGGAGGAGCTACTTATATCAATGCTTTTTTTTTTTTTTTTTAAGATAAAACTGAGGATTACAACTTGCAGACTGACATTGATACCATAATTCTTAAAGAAAACCTTTCTTGCTTTCTTGTTATTTGTTATTACAGTATACCTAAACATAAGCATGTTCCCATGACCTACAAGCGCTTGTTAGTTTTAAGACTTACTTCATTTACATAACCATCTTATCTATTAATCACACTTACAGCTGAATTCCCTAAAAGGTCCATTTGCTTCTTAATCAAAATGGAAATAAAAAAACAGGAGTTACTTACTTCCTTTCCATAAAATCGCCCTCAATTTTATTTTTTTTTTAAGTTAATACACTTCAATGTATAATTAATTGTGATTTCCTAGCATCTAAATTTCTTGTTCAACAGCCAGGTGAAATATCATTAGTAATATGAATAATCGCATAAAGGAAAAAGTTGACTCACCCAACTGGGGATAGTCTTTCCAGCTACAGAAATTTCCTTCTCAGAAAGTAGCTTTCATCCAGGAAACACCCTCCAGTTAGAGGCAAACCAGGAGTCCAGGGATGTGTGGATACAGAGTTCCTCTCCTCTGGTTACGTGGGGAAAAAAGATAAGTTGTTTGCATTGGTGCTTCCTGGGCCAGCCACTCCTTTCACTAAGCACTCAATCGTCAATTCAGGCTGTGACATAACAGTTCCCTTACAAATACCTATCCTTCCTATATAATTGGAAAAAAAAATAGCATGATTAATATTAAAATAAATCATATGCCAATGGTGCTTTAAACAGAAAAAAAAAAAGTTTTTTTTTAAAAAAAATCTCTTACCAAAGCACTTCCAATTTAAAATAGTATTCACTGTGGATGAAATGTCTTTCCCCAAAGTTCTGATTTTTTATTTGCAAGTTGGCATTTTATATATTCACTAGTTACTGAAAAGACACACATTCCAACATTTATTTCTCTAGTGAACTTCACAATAAGCAATGTAGATGCACGCTCCTTTTTCCTAGGTGCTGCTGAATCAGCAAACCCTGTGAGATAAATCTCTCTAGAAACAATTCCTTCCATTTCAGTCAGGTAAGTTTTCTTGGTTTCCTTTCTATTGTCCATGCAGGAAGAGACATGAAGAACGTTTGTTCTCTTTCTGCAATTACAAGTTATTTATTTTTTCTACCGAGTATGAAATTTGCTGTGCCAGCCTTTCTTCCTTCTTAAAATTATTCAGTTAGTTGAGAACTGAATTTTATTTATAAGTGCAGTGAATACACGACAGATCTTTTTTCAGCGACTTCACTATATCTTGTGTAAGCGTATACTATGAACTTCATAATCAAGTGTGTGCTGTTTGTGAATCTCAAGGTCAAGTCAAGAATTAAGAATAACCTGAGAAATATGGGGTATTAATCTACAGCAGGCCTGAATGAGAGGGGCAGATGAGGCATCACCGAAGCCTCCTACTTGACAGGATAAAGACGCCTTTATACAAGCAGTCCTAGAGGGTACTAGACTGCGTTGGTGAGAAACTGAAAATGAATGAAATAAGTTCAAGATTAATAAAATTAATCTCTCCTGATTTTTCTGTACTAATAGTTTTCAAGTGAATTCAAACTTTGTACATTATTTAGACATATTTTCTTTAATTTATCATTTCTGTTGGATGTTAGGACATTATTTTTAATGTAACGAATGATATTGAATTAAGCCTAAAGGACCTCTGAGAACGTACAGTTATTTTAATAGCTGAATTATACTTTAAAAATCTTATTTTGGGCAAAAGAAAGCAATTCATATTAAACTAAAACTGTTGATTTTTAAAAAGTCTATATTACTGAAGTAATTTAGAAAAGTTTCATGAATATAGTTAAAATTTACTTGCAAAAATGTAAGGAAAATGCAGATCCATTGCTGACTGAAACAGGGTACCTGGTTACACAGGACAGTGAATAGAGAAAGGCACTGACTGTCTTCCTTACCACAGTTTTTATTAGGAAGAAAGCCCTCTCTCTCCTCTCTCCCATTCTCCATCATTAGTTATATGCATAAACAGCTGATGTTTTGATTTTTCTAATATATCTAAGCTAAATGTAAGCTAAGTATCTTTTTACCTTTAAATTTAATGATTCAATGGTATTAGCAAAGTGATTAGGTTCAACTTCATAATGTTCCTGATGTTTTAAATATTATAATGGTGTCTAAATGTCAGAGAATATGGTTTCACAGTTTGGCAATGTAATTGAAAGTCTGTACTGTAAATATTAATGTCCTTTCTCAATTACAGATTTGCAGATCTGATTGACATGTATTTTCACTAGTTTTGCACTATCTTTTTTCTTCTGGTCAGAGGATGGTATTCATTTAACTCCTCCCCAGATAAAATGAAAGGGATTTAGTTTGTGGCTCACATTGCCAAGACGAAACTATTTTATTGATCTTTCATTTTCACTTAAATTAATATTCAGTAAAGGGAGAATTACAGTTTTTTATGTAACTGATGCTGAAGTCAAGACATTTCTCTGAAGTTAGTTTTTAGTTCTATCAGGTTTCCATTATTTTTTATTTTTATCTTCCATCTTTCTTTCCAGTGATGCAAAAAAATATTTTTCTTTGATTTTTAAATACACTGAAAGCAAAAATGCTTTTCATTCTCACCTTTCATATAATTAAACTACATATAAATTCTCTCTATATATGACTTATAATCATTATAATTGTTTGATTCCCTGAGTGTGAATCAGCTGTGTTATAATATCTGAGTGCTTCCAGGAAATGTAATTAAATGATAAATTTGTTTTAGTACTTTTTCTGTGTTACACAATTGGGAAGCAAATATTTACACTAAACAATATATTTCTGAGAAAACTGGGTGTGATATTTTGCCAAAATTATTTCAGTTAATACACACACACACTCACGCACACACACACACACACAGAAAAGGTATAGTGAAAATGGATGAGAAGAAGAAATGCAGAAAATGAATCTAGTAAGTGTAATTATATTTATTTGGTTTTGTTTTTTGGTTACTTGGATCACCACTGTATTCGTATAGGTGGGTGCATAGTTAAAAACAGTGCTTGATTTTTTTAGTCCATCCACTATTTCATGTTGTCTGGAATATTTATAGAGGAGTAGGCTATTAAATTCAAGTCATAAACCCTAACTGTACATGCCAATTCCCAAGATTCATCTCTTATTTATTAGCAATCCAATTTTTTCAGAGTTCAACTTGCTGGTTACTTTATTCTACCATGAACAAATTATCAGTTTTGTAGTTGGTGTCTCTGTCTGAGTTGTGTAAATCAGCAGCAGTATGTAACCTGGTTCAACTACTGATCTCTCTAGAGCTCCATGGAACATTTCCTTTAACTGGGAGATTTACATCCTGCTGCTAAATGTCTGCATTTCAGTTAGCCATGAAATATAGCTTACAGGTGTCAAATTCCATTGAATGCTTTTGGCGCTTTCATCCATTCATATTTTTCTCACTATGAATTATGCTTATATCTTCTTCCTATTTGTGCATTCAACATATTTGCACTTAGCAATTTGACTTTAGCTTTGTCTCCTTATTTATATGTTTACTAATTTCTTTGTTTGCTGAATTTTTGGTATCCCCTTACATCCTTTAGAGCAGGTATGACTGTTTTGATGCATTTAATCTGCAGTTTGGTGAGTTGTGAATTAATAGATCCACTGAAATTATGGATGGAAAAGGCAAAATAATTTAATATTATATATATGATATTATACAATATATAACTGTATTATTGTATTATATGATGCACAATCTCTTATACAATGCATATTAGTATATAAGATATAAATATATATGATAATATAAAATTATTCTGTATAATCATGGGATAAGACCAGGATTTTTTTAAGTAACTGATAACAACTCTAAATATCTTAAATAAAGGACAAAATAATATTAATAGAAATTTGTACTTTTATGATTCATGTTTAACACTTTATTCTTTTATAAAATTATTACTATTATTTGCTGCTTGCTCAGAATATAAAGTAGTGAAAGAATACTGCTAATTTACTTTCATTGTTTCTAGAGGCTCCTGTCAGGAGATTGGCCTGCTAAAGGAAGATTGCAGTCTGTGTTGCCAATATTTTCTTTAGCAAGTAACTCAGCAAGGCTAAGGTGTATGTTGTAGTAGGCATTAACGAGGAGTTGGGATGTGATGCAATAGGACCTTCCCTGCTCTGCTATGTAAGTCATCATGCGTGCTTAAGGGGTGTAGATGAGGCACGTAGGATATATAAGTCACTGTTTAGTCATAATAAACGCCATTTGCAGCATCCTCGTATTGGTGTCAGTGCTGTTACGGTCCTAGCGAGGGGAGATCACTAGCCCCCGGCGGACCGGACCTCGAGAATGGGGAAAACAGGTGTATGGCCTTCCAATCCAAAGTTTTCATCTAGTTTTGTGTAATGTTCACATAAGATCACATTACATTTACAAAACTACCAGTATATATGCTTAAAATGCCATTTTATGCAAATGAGAGATGCTTTATGACAAACACGCTTCTCTAGACAGAGGAATGTAAGAGAAAGAAGCCTACATGTTGCACACTGATCACAATACTTATCACTCCTCCAGGAGGTGTTTAAATGTCTCTTTAAAATTAATCGGAGAGTCCTTATAGAGCAGAATGACACAGGTAAGCAGATTGGGAAATGTTGAAGAAAGCTGATTTATTAGCTTTCAGTGTCACTCTTCAGTTGTGGAGTCTAGAATATCACTGAAGGATATGTACAATCTCAAGATACATCTGAGCCCTGAGAAGCAGGTGTAGCACATACACAAATGCAAAGTACATTTATTAGTTTATTCAATCGTAATATTATCAACTTCATAAAAAAAGAAGTTAACATTTTTTTTCATCTTCACTCTCAAGGATGTTTATGTAGGTAGATCGTCACATCTTACAGCATCTGAAACACCTATAATTTGAATAAAATTGATAGTTTCACTTCACACTTTCAGAAAACAAATGCTGTTTTATTCTGAATTCTGACCAGAATAAATCAAGTGCTTTAATTAAAATATGCTTTGCTATTTGTCATCTGTGCATAACTCCTAAAAGCAATTATTTTTCTGCTGTATTTGAATGCATTAACTGAAATTACATAAGAGGACTCCAAACAAGATGAATACCTTCAGAAATTTGGATGCATCTTCTGAGTGAAAAGTTCAGGATAAGCATACTTATTCTGAAATTAAATTTCCTAAGTAATAAACAGTTTTCCCCATACTTGTTTTTGTATTACAGAATATAGAGTGAAGTCTGAGAGTAATTAATTCTTCCTCCAGTCCTTTTGAAGCGATGGACAAATTTTATTTTCTAGTTTACAAATCAGCTATCCAGTAATATTAACCAAATATTGAAATTATCCCATAGAATAAAGATTATTAAAGCAACACAATACTCTAGTATACTTAAAACAACTTAAGAACAGAAGAATTATCCCACTATAAATGTTTAAAGGTAAGCCTAGTTCTGAAACCTATTTCTCAGAAATCACTCATCAGCCGTCAGCCCTTTATGGAGGAACTGAGGGGCCTCTTGAAGTATTCAAGGACTCATGATCCAAAATATTCCTTGCTTGAGTTGATTTTATTTAAATTTGCTTTTCAGTGAACTGCATTAAATGATTTTAAACCATAGAGAAGAAGTATTTATTTTTATAAAATATGATATCTTTCATCACTGTTATAATAGATCTGTCCTTTTGCAAAAATTAACTAATTTTATTTACTTGTCATACTTCAAAAATACAACTTTTACGTAACTTCAGCATTTTTAATTCCTTTATAACTTCCCTTCTGTAACTGTTATTAATAACTTTACTTCTTGTTGGAGAGATTCATTTGTGGAAATGCAGTTATGCATGTATGATATAAATATATAAATAAACGCTTTGTAAAGCAGATAATAGATAGATAATAGGTAATCCATATTCAACTTGTACAAATTATATAATAATATATGATTATTAATATACCAATACATACCAATACATTAATAATTTATTAATAATTGTAATTAATAAAATATATTGTACTATATATTAAACAACATTATGTATAGCATGTAACAAACAATATATATAGATAACATATATGGCATACATACATTATATTCTGTAATATGCATATTATATCTATATAATATATGTTGTATGGAATGTTTACATACACTTACCAATAAATATCTCCATTTTTTTCTCTACAGTTTTCAATGAATATTTCTCATCAACTGAAGACAGGAATTCCTCTTCACTAAAATCCACTAAAATTCTGCACATCTTAGTTCACAATCTGGTATTCATCCCCCTCCTGCTCTCCCTATTGTCACAGTTTTGTGATTTTTGGTTTTCGGTATTCCACATCATAACATCATGCAGCGCACTGGGAGTTAAAGTGTCTGTGCTCTAATTCTGGGTACCTGTCCTTGTACGTCGCAGAAGTCATGGGATCTGGCCCTTCTTGGTTGGACAGTCTCTTACTGCCTTGCAGGGGGTGTTGGAGTGTACTTTCCTAGCTGCACCAAGCTTTTCAGGTTTGATGGGTCTCAGGAACTCTCTCTCTGTCCTATTTTATTTGATTTATTAGCCTCAATTTCAATTAGATTGTATTATATTGTGTTATCCTGCATTCTATCATAGTACTGTATTGTACTAGTCTACTATCATAGTAAAATAAGTTTTTCTCCGTAGATCATTGCCACTGTTTTGTGGTTTTTTTTTTATTCCTTGAGCCTGGCTCCCCTCTCCCTACCCATTCTCCTTTTCCTTCCCATTTTGTGGGGCTGGGAGGGCCCAGGGGCCTACTGCTCCACTATCATGGGCATAGATTGATATAGTTAACTCTGTGACACCTAGTGAAAAAGGATATTGTGCTGAAAAAATTACTAGATAAGGAGAACAATATTTCAGCTCAAGCCATAAAATCTCACTTTACATTTACACTTTACATGAGATGCAGATAATTGAAAAAATAACTGGCCTCTCTAAGGCTTTTTTACAGTTTATTCTAACTGAAATATTTGAATCAATTCATGATAAAATCAGTCTTAGTACTGAGTTAATGCTTTGATCCAATCTGAGCTTAGACACTGAAATAAAATACTAAGTTTTAAGTGTATTATCTGCATGCTACAAATATTGTCAGTGAAAAAAGATGGAATAGTATGGCTGTAAGGCCCCTTCAAAGATTATCAAGTTTAAACACAAGACGGACATCTTCTGGTCACAATCCAGTTCACTTTTATCTGAATTGTCTGTAGGTGTCAATCTCATAAATTTTTGCCCATGTAGGGACTTAAGAGTGATTCCCTAACCTGAACTTGTCATTAAGGCATTCAACACTATGTAACCGCAAGGGAATGGTGTAGCCTAATTCAGTCTTAAAATTCCAGTATGATCCATCTTGTAAGCTGATTTTCTCTGGGCATGATTTGAACTATGTTTTTTTTTTTTTTTTTTTTGGTTTGGTTTGGTTTGTATTTTTTTTAAGTGACAAATATTTTGTTTGGGTATTTAGTTCAGGCTACCAGTTTATATTATATAACTGACCAGTGGGCTAAACTTTCTCTTATTAAAAATCAGAAACAATAAAATCTAGTATTTAGCAGTTTTTCAAATATGTGCTTAAAACAGTGATTTTCACATACTTGTAACATCCTCTCATTGTTAAGTTATAAATTAATCTTGCTTGTATCTTTCATCTTCTAGCACTTTTGCATTTGTACCTTATTGATTTAGAAATTATTATAATTAAATATAAATATCTATAAGAAAGTTTTACAGATTATCAGCCAAATTTCTATTTTCAAATCAGATCTCATCAGATTGATATTTTCAAGGTTTGAGATACAGGATATAACCTGTTTTTGTCTCCTTTATATATTTTGAAGATATGTGATTGTTTTGTCCTAATAATTTCAAGTGAAAAAGTCTCATAGTTTAACTATTACCATCCAGTGTATCTTGGACCGCTCACTGATCCTTGTCCTCATCTACTCTCTTGCTTACATTTCAATTTTGAAAGATTCTTTTCCCTTGACACAAGCCATTAGAGCATCCCCTAGCATACATTTAATTCATTGGAAAACTGGATGATTGGTTTTATAGCTAATGTCTTTTTCAAAAGCCAATACATGTCTGCACAGATGCTAAATCATCTCAACTGGAATGCATATGTCTGCAGGCCCTTATTTTTGGGCAAGTTTTCTAGGCTATGTTTTAAAAGTATTTATAGAATGGAACCTTCTCATTCTTCCCAGGAAGATACACTTTTTTCAAACTTGCACATGTTAAAATATGCTAATTAACAGAAGTGAATATGTCTATATTTTAATATGTTGTTGTGTAGATCCACCAATGCCTGTTTATAATGTCATTAAATGTCCTGTAGGCCACCTTGCTGTCAGTTTAGCTGTAGATTATAAGTTCTCCTTATTTGCTGAACAGGTGAGCTTTCATTTATATTTCAAGAAAATCACATTACTCATGCTGCTAAAAAAAATCTGACATGCCTCATGATCTTCAGAGGTCTAGGGAACGATTCTGATTAAAGGACTCTGTGAAGGGAATAGGCCTCTTATATCAGTGATAGTAATTCTATTTTGAAGATGATGATTAGTATTTAATACCATCTGAATTTTCCTGAGCTTCACAACAAAAAAGCTGCTTTTAAAACGGCAGACATGTCCTTGTCATAATGATGACTTTTGCTAAGAATTCCGGTGGGATACTTTTTATAGACAAAATGTAATACTCCTACAATGATTCCTCCTTCTCCCAAAAGCAGGCAAAGTCATATATATGCAGAAATAAAGGAAACGATAAAAAGTTTTTTTCTGCTGTCCTCTGGCAGACTAATCATCTGGAAAATGAAAGTCATGTTATGCATTTTTATAACTATGTTTCCTTATAGGCACAACACGTTACAACAAAATAAATACAGCATCTGTTCCTGCTGTATATTTAGTTTAAAACTTTTTAAATGCTAAGTAATTAGTTTGAGTTTCTAGGTTCTCTGGAAGCAGCACTACTAGGAATTTTCATCAGGGCTATCATAAAAACTGAAACTCATTTGGAAAATGAGATTTGGAGTTAAAAAAGAATATTCTGGAATAATACAGGGATCTATGCTATTCAACCACGGTGTGAAGTCAAACTCATCTTTAATTAATAATTTCTATGTATAGAATCATAATGGAAAATATTTTTATATTGTGATAAACAGAAATGCATCCAATATTTAAGGTAAGGCCACAGCAATGCTAAATATATTATGATAAATATCTCATTTAATCAATTGGCTACATTTAGTTTAATACACTCCAAAATGTTTTTTGCCTCCTTAATTGAGCCTGTCATGAGCACCCCTAGATCACTGTCTGTTGAGGTGCTCTCCAAATACTTTTTTTTTTGCCAGTCTTTACCTATGTCTGGCGTTACTCTTTCCAGGATGCAGAACCCAGCACTTCTTGCTGAACATCAAATTATTGGTTATTGCTCAATGCTCCAGTCCATCTAGATCCCTTTACAAAACCTCCAGTCTCTTCACAGAGTCAACAGCACTTCCCAAATGAGTGTCATCAACAAACTAAGGACGCATTCCATTCTAGATCATTGATAAATATGTTGAACAGAACTGGCCCTATAATTATTTCCATGTCATTAATATAGACATTGATACATTCTAGATCATAGGAGCAATTGATTTCAATTTATTGTCTGAGGGAAGATATTAATCTAAAAGTCTTTCTTGCTAAAGTTGTGCAAGGTGTTAAAGGAAATGTACTGAAGATACATATAAAAAATACATAATTCACAGTGTGCCTTCTTTTTTAGGAGTAGATTTAACCCTTGCTTTGGTCTCTCATAATTCAATCTATTACTTTTACTTTAGAATGATCTTTCAATAACAAAACTGCATCAAAAGAAATATTTTAAATGTAAATAATTTTATAGGAACATAATCACAACACATAAATATTTATATTTTCTTTTTATACTCAGAACAAAGGGAAACTTATCATAGAATCACAGAATCACAGAATGGCCAGGGTTGGAAGGGACCTCAAGGATCATGAATCTCCAACCCCCCTGCCACATGCAACCAACCTCCACATTTAATACTAGACCAGGCTGCCCAGGGCCCCATCCAATTCGGCCTTGAACACCTCTAGGGATGGGGCACCCACAACCTCTCTGGGCAGCCTGTTCCAGCACATCACTACTCTCTCTCTAAAGAATTTCCCCCTGACATCCAACCTAAATCTTTCCCCCCCTCAGCTTAAAAACATTTCCCCTTGTCCTGCTGTTATCTACCTTTTCAAAGAGTTGATTCCCCTCCTGTTTATAGGCTGCAATGAGGTCACCCCGCAGCCTTCTTTTCTCCAAGCTGAACAAGCCCAGTTCCCTCAGCCTGTCTTCGTAGGGGAGGTGCTCCAGTTCCCTGATCATCATCATGGCTCTCCTCTATACCCTCTCCAACAGCTCTCTGTCTTTCTTGTACTGGGGGCTCCAGACCTGGACACAGTACTCCAGATGGGGCCTCATGAGAGCAGAGTAGAGGGGAACAATCACCTCCCTGTCCCTGCTGGCCACTCCTCTTGAGATGGAGCCCAGGATACCATTTCCTTTTCTAACTGCAACTTATAATAATAAATAATAAATAAATAAATTTATGCACTTTTAAAAAAATAACTCTTTAAAAAAACAAGTAATGTATAGGTAAATAAGAAAAACATAACTCCCTAACAACTGATTTAAGATCCTTTCTTCCATTCAGTTATCCTTTATCATCTTGACTTTGACAATGCCTAAGGGGAACAAGTTTGAATGATTGAAGTGCTAAATAATTATAATAATAGGATACTCATATATACTCTGTAATAATAGATACTGTAAAGGTCCTTCCTCTGGGAAAGGATCTAATTCTTTTTGACACTGAAGGGAAGTGATTTGAAATGAGAAGTGCTATTGCTGAAGAAAGTTCTCTATACTACCAGCACAAGGCAGAGAAGGGGATTTTAAATCTGAGTTGTGTTTCAGGATCTGATTTTGTTCTATATATATATATATATTTTTTTTTTTTTTTAACCATTTTTAACTTTTCACCCATGAGTAGACTGTTTCCTGAACGGTTAGAATCATAGATTCTTCTGACATATAGCTGAAATCTGATTTTGTATAAACCTCCTAGAGAAAAACATACATGGACAGTAGGACTCTTGTCAGTGAAACTTGTTCTCATGGACATGAGGAAACTATCAAGAGCAAATGGTTTTGGCAGTATAGCTGCAAATTTATCGCAACAAATGAAAAAGGCATGCTGATCTCTATTAGCTAAGAACTATTGCTTTGGCAGTAGTGATATTTATATACAAAAATACTAAGCAGCATTAGCCTACAGGACTTTACTACTCAGCAAGAGATAATACTAGATGTCATCACAGCTCCACTTAGTAAATGAGTTGAAAATAATAATATTTAATTTGTTTAGATAATATTTGATCATTAATTCAACTTCTGGTGACATAAGACCATATCAATCTTAAAAAAAAAAATAAAGCATATTTGTCCATAGAAATAACAGATGTGTGATAGAATCAACAGCTGTTCATACACGGTCAGAACCAACTTAGTTATATTAAGGAAGGCTTTTAACAGAATATTAAGTTAGAAATATCATACTATATTATGTGGAGCTCAGACATACAGTGACCATAGGAAAATATGTTATGCACACTGTGTAGAGAGTATCATACTTGTCTCATACTTGTACTCACGAAAATTTGCAGATAAACTACCTTCATTCTGATCTGCATTTAGGAAATGTAATGTGCAGCTCAGATTTGTCAAGAAGCCTCGAGTGTGGATACAGCTGTGGGCAGAACTGCCATGACTACCTGCACCTACCAAACCCATTTTTGCATTAGATAGTATGTTAAATCCTATTTTATGTTAAGTCCCAATATAGTCACTTATTGCAGTAAATGGAAATAATCACTTTACAAAGCACACTAGTTGTTTTTAATGGGTTCCATTCATGTCAGTCTTTGAAAAAACAGTATATATAATTATGTGTATATACATGCTTTTTTCTCTTTTTCTTCTTTATGTGAAAAACACTGCACATTTTTTCCTGTGAGTTAGTAAATATTGTTCTTTCAGAAGACTAGTTTGCTTAAAAAGATCAGAAACAATAAAGCACAAACTCAGAAAATTTAGATTTTTTTCAATCTTTTTTTTAAATTGAGGTTAGGTTAATTACCATCGTTTATAGAATTCACAAAAAAACCTCAAGAAAGACTGAGATCATAGTGTGGTTATATTCTTCAATAATTGTTTTAGAATAAGACTTGGAATGAGAAGGACAGACAACATTCGAGAAGATCTATAACGTGGAGTGTGTTCTCGATAAACTTGATAGGATTTCTAGTGAGTATGAGGCTTCTCTGTGCTTTCTGAGGGTTAGATGATCTGCACAGTCAGAATCAATACATATTCTATTCCCTTCTCATTCCTTACTTCTTCTTTTCTCACTTTCTATTTCACTGTTTGCCTTACAGCTCTTTCATCAGTGAGCTCCCTCAATATCAAATAATAGCTAAATCTTCTGCTAATACAAATAGTCTTCTTTGTCTTCAGTGGAATTATGCTAATTTTTACCATCTGAAGATGTGGATCTCTTTTTATTACCCGATTTATTTTATATCCCTCTTTCATATTTGCAAATAATTCCTCCACTAACATTTTTTTTATTAAGGAGAAAATCACTTCTACATCAGGAACCTCATTTCCCTGTTGTTACAGTGTTAACAAGACAATAGAGAAAATCACAATTAAGCAATGTTGGTTAATACATTTTACTGAGCACAGATCTTTTGGCTTTTTTTTTTTTTTGTGTATTCTTATTGTTTGCCTGATTGTTTTTCTTCCCTGGAGTTCTCTCTGTATTTTGGTAAAATAAAGTGAGAAGAAAGGAGTACTTTTAAGACTTACTTTAAAATTTTATTTCAATTTGGTTAGTAGAGTATTATAAAAAACTCGATGATCATTTCACCTAATGAGACATCCCAGACTTCTGTCTGAATACACTGCTTAATTTCAAGAAAACATGCATTAGTTTTTAACTTGTTTTGAAAGGAAGATGATACGTTTTTTGATCATTTCTTAATGTACTTTATTTCTATGACAGGAAGATTGTTATATTTGAATAGTTCTAGGGTTTTTTTCCTCCTTTGTTGGGAAAGATGGCTACTAGTCAATCTTTTAGTGAGATCTTTCAGTGAGATGGAGAAAAGGAAGCAGAGAGGGAGGTGCTGTCCCTTCATCTCTGGTAACTGATATCAGAATACATGAGAACAGTGCAAAGCTATGCTAGACTGGACCTTAGGAATGTCATTACTGCAAGGGTGGTCTAACACTGAAACATGCTTCCTAGTGAGATGTTTGATTCCCTGTGCCTGTGTGTGTTCCCTGTGTGTGTCAGTGCTCAAGAGACATTTGGACAATACCTTCATTAAGATACTTCAACTTTTGATTAGCCCTGAAGACTTCAGACAAATGGACTCCATGATCTCTGTAGGTCTCTTCCAACTGAACTATTTTATTTTGTACTTTCTGATGAAAATAAAACCAAGAAAAAGAACATTATAATTTGACTTTTAATGTTATGCTTTTAAACACACACACTCACACAAATATACACATATTCACTCTCCCAGGTCAAATTATTTAGGGAATCTAGATTATTTTTCATCCAGCTTTTCCTCAATCTTTGTACTGTTGTTTTGTTTTGCCTTGTTTTTAAATTAAATATTCCCATTTTTATACAACATAGAATTCACAGAGGAATTGAAAAAAGCTCAAAGCCCATTCACTCTACTGCAAGACTGTTCAAATCCAATCTTTTCAGTACTCCAAACAACCCAGAGAAAAAGAAACAAGCTGGTCTGCATCGCAGTTAATGAAATATCTTGCTATTGAGCATACTTTCTGGTGGAGACTTGACTTTCTGATATTATCACAAGGAGAGTTGGTATTTTGTTTATCATGAGACTACTACTTGCATTAGAAAAGAATGTTTGAAAATAATTATTTCATTAGAAAGATTAAACAGTGTCTTTGAAAAAATTCTCAGGGATATTTCATATTACTAAAATAATGTAGGAACATGGGTGCATTCTGAGCACCATTCTAAGCTCTAGATGGGCCAAATGATGACACAGTCTAGCATTTTGATATCCATGTTCACTTTGTTGATCTAATTATAAACCATCTAAGTGAACTATATTTTGTTGCTGAGAGCATTTAAGATAGCCACTTATTTTCTCCTCCGAAGTCTGAAATGTAACTAAAAATATGAGGGCGTTTGTTAAGACCAATATAATGAAAGGAAATGACTTGTTTTAAATACCTTCTTCCATTCCATGGAGGATATCCAGTATGATCAGTGATCCCTTTCATTTGGAAAATTAGGAAATGATAAGGATGGAGAGGAATTATTCATTTGGTATCTAGCATACCTAAAGCAGAATTCTTATGCTTCGTAGTTCCTAGGAATTGAGATTAGCTAGCCAACCTTACTGAGGGCTGGAAATAAAAGGACCCAAAAAGATGTTCAGAAAAAAAATTATCAAACAAACAAACAAACAAAAAAACAACAACAAAAAAAAAACAACAAAAAAACACAGTTATAAAATACTCAATCCAAACAAGAAAACCTGATGCCTTCTAAAATAACAAATTCTGTCATTCTGTATGGTAAAGATATCAGATTCCAAATACTGTCACTAATTTAAATAATTTTCAAAGTAGGAAATGAATAGACTAGTTCTTGTATGCCACTCAAATACAGTTCTCTAAAACTGAATCAGTTAAATGTGACTGCAGTACAACCGTGAAACCTCTGGAAGGAATAGCATATATTCTAATTTTTACTTTCTAGGCTTTTGCTTGTTTGTTTATTTGTTTTTAATTTCACTCTGACAGCATCTTTATGTGCTTTTTGTACACAAGTTGTTTTGAAACATTTCTTTTACAAATGCGTACAATGTGTCTTCTCAGAGCTTTTCAGGTAGTGGAGAATTTCAATAATTTGAAATAAGTTACTTATGATAAAATATGTAGCATCAAATTCACTTATCAGAACTACAGTTCAGATCATAAGTAATGTAAAAGTAAATGGATAAAAACTTTCAAAGTAACTTCTTCATCTTAAATTTGGAAATTTGTGAAGCTGTCACAAATTCTCTAGAAGGAAGAATTTTGTCACCTGTCAGGGAAATAGCAGTAATAAAGAGAAAAGATTAAAGAATTCTTTTGGCAAACCTCAGTAGACAGAAGGAAGCTGGAAGAGTTGGAAAATCACCTTTACTGTTGTTTGTTTGTTTGTTTTCCTAAGTTTTTTTTTTTTTTTTAAAAAAAAGGGAAAAGGCTCAAAAGAGTTAAGTGGAAAAATCCATGCTTTACTTTGGATATATTAGCTTTGGAAGGCAGAGACAGTTCCAGCTTAGTTGAAATGATACAGGACTGATAAAAGTTAAGCTGTGACCAAGTAGACAAGGCAGTAAAAAGAGTGTTTACGTTTTGTCAGTAATAACATAAGTTATAGATAGTATATTTGCAGGAAGGAGTAGAAACTCCAATCGAGTGTGGAAAACAAAACAAAACAAAAAGCAGCTTGTTAGGCAGAAAAAGTAACGGAAAACAAGACGCACTGATGAACAAAGGCAAATATGTTTCAGTTCACAGGTTTTTGGTAGTTGTTTTTTTGTTGTTGTTGTTGTTTTTTTCTTTGTTTTGTTTTTCATGCTGAAATGTATCATCTCTGAGTTCTGGATTTCTAAGTATGCAGTGCCTTGAAAATTGTAGTTCCTGGAAGAAATGCTGGTGCAATTCTCTTTTTCCTCTTTCTGTTTGTATAACAAGAGAAGGATTAATAAAAACACAGGAATGGCATTCAAAAAAGCAAAATGAGGAAATAATTGTTTAGTGTTTTTAAAGGTAATTAGACTCCAAAAAATATAGAAAGAATCCACTACATTTTTCGCAGGCTCAAAGGTGCCAGTGTTATCTGCACTTGACAAAACTTTTGAAAAAATGATTCTAAGACTGCAGATAGTTCTATACATATTTTTAATACCACTAGAAAAACAGAACATCTAAGTAACACATTTTAGAACAGAGCCCTTTTGAACTTAATTTTTTGCTCTGCACCAACATAAAAGTCACAGAATATTTTGATTTGGAAGGGACCTTTAAAGATCATCTAGTTTAATCCCTTGCCATAAGCAGGGATATTTTCCCCTAGACTAGGTGGCTCAAAGTCGTCCCATCTGACTTCCAGCACCTAGAGGGACAGAACATTCACACCTACAAGGCAATTTGTTCTGATGTTTCACCACACTTATTGTAAAAACTTTATATCCAGTCTGAATCTACCCTCTTTCAGTTCAAAACTATCCTTTGTCCTAACACTACAGGCCATAATAAAAACTCCATATTTTTTAAATGCCCCTTCTAATTATTAAGAAGTTACCATAAGAAGGCTCTTCCTGAATTCTTTTAAACGACTTCATAATTGGACAATCATCTACCTCAAATTTTTGAACTTTTTCTTCTTCCATACAGCCCACAATATGATTGGCTCTTTAGGCTACAAGAAGGCTTGTACTAGCTTTTCATCCACTGATATTCTCATGTCCCTCTCTGTAGGGTTGCCCTATATCAGTTAATCATCCAATCTGCACTGATATCAGGGATTGCTCTGACTCAAGTGTAGGACCTTACATTTCACCTCACTGAAATTTATGATGTAAAACTATACCCACTCCACAAGCCTGTTCAAGTACCGCTGGATGAAGTATTTTCTCTCTAACATAGAAACAGTACCATTTAGCTTACTGCCATCCACAAACTATCAGAGAGTGCAGTCAGTCTCACTCTCTCCATAATTAATGAAGATACTAGAAAGTATTATCTCTATTACAGAATTTTGAAAGACATCACTCATTACTGGTTTCCATTTGGGCATTGAACTGTAGGCTGCAATTCTTAAAGTGTGGTTATTTATTCAATTTCTTATCCACATTACAGTTAACCCTTCAAATTTCTCCAGTTTAGAGGCACAAATGCTGTGAGGTACAGCATCAAAGTGTAATGCAATAGAAAGCACACCAATGACAGCAGTGTAGCAAGGTCCCAGGCTGCAGCAAGTGGTGATTTGCTCAACTGCAACAGCTGTGGGCACAGATATAGACATAAAGGAAAGAAGCTGCCTACCTTACAAATGCCTTAAGTATACAGAGGTCTCCAGCAAAAAGAATAAACAAACAAACAAAAAATCTCTTACCTCCACTGTCAATCCTTAAATGAGGTCGGAGTGGAGCTAGGATCTACTCCTTCTGGTCACTCAGGTGAATGGCATGTACCTGAGTTCTCCTGGGTTGACCCTGCTTTCCCACTAGATGCTCATTCACTGTTCCAAGCTGTTACTTAGTATTTCCCATATAGAAATCTATGTAGAAGACATCAGTTGCTCTTCCCTTGTCCATTAATGGTGTCACTTCATAAAGTCAAGAGATTATTGAGGCTTGATTTGCCTATGAAGGAAGAGATTTGGGTACTTTGTGAAGATACTGGTCGTTCTTTTTTCATTAACATTCCTCACTGTGTGAAATATTATTTGATACCATAAGAAAGTTATAACCATTTTTATAAGGTACCCTTTGGTATGTTTTCTCTAGTCACGGCAATCACGGGGCACTTAATAAGGAGTACAAGACTTATCTCCCTCTAGTGATAAAAGGCAGCAATTGTACTTTAGTTTTTACTAAAAACTAAAAACTTTAGTTTTTACATAGTTAAATTGTCTTCTGATTTTCAGTGCTTCCTCTTATTCAGCTTCTTCCTTTATATAGAACTTCCTCGACCTTTTTTTTCATCACTGTAGTGTTACTAATTAGCTTATTTTATAAGTCATCTCTGCTTTGAAAGTTAATGTATCTTGTGTATGAAAAATTTTGTGATGAAAAGTTCACACACCACTATTTCTTGTGAACAGATATTGTTTGCTGTATGATATGGGAGATTTTCTCTTTAAATGATTAATTCAAAGATACCAAATAATTAATAATTATTTAAATCTTTTTCCAACATATTTTTCTCATAGAGACTATATTTCTATCCTAGTATTCAGTAATTAAAGTTCAGCATGTGTACAATGTGTACAAAACAGTTCTGATTGAGTAACACTGCTGTTGCAATATGGTGTATAATATTCTTTACAGCATGATCGAGGAGTTTGTAAGTGCATTTACATAAAGGTTTTGGTTTGTTTTACAGAAAATCCCCAAGCATCATGTATATCAATAGTGGTTTGTTAGATACCTTATCCTTTGTTGGATACAAGATGTCCTACAGAGGAAACTGAACCAGAATGTTTGTTTCAAGTGGACAATAAATGTGTAAATAGATAAATCTTAGGGTCTGCTACAAGTAAGTTATAATTTAATAATAAAATTATGATGACACAATACCATTTGATGCCATTTGAATACAGAAAAATTCTGAATTCATCCACTTCATGCTTAGCATATTGAATTTTATTTGTATAACCTTTTGGTTGATGAGGTGAAGGACTAATTATAATGATTAAGCAATCAAGAATAAATGCAACCCCTTCCTGTATCTTTTGAAAGTGAACAAGGAAAAAAATACAAGGGACTAAAGAAGAAAATAAGTGTAAGTATTTCAGTGATGGCAGCCTGTTTTGGAGACATGGGAGTGTGTGGATATTGGCTGTCTTCTTCACATTCATTTCATTTCATCTTGCAGCTGGGTCGAGGCAACCCCTATCATCAACACAAAGTAGGATGAAAGGACTGAACATAGCTCTGCCAGTACTGGTTGATGCTGGACATGAGCCAGCAATGTGCCCTTGCAGCCCAGAAGGCCAAGTGTATCCTGGGCTGCATCAAACACAGTATGGGCAGGAGGTTGAAGGAGATGACCCTGCCCCTTTACTCTGAGCTGGTGAGGTCTCACCTGGAATACTACGTCCAGATGTGGAGTTCTCAGTATAGGAGAGACATCGACCTGTTGGAGCACATTCAACGTAGGGCCACAAAAATGATCCATGGAATGGAACACTTGTCATACGAGGACAGGCTGAGAGAGCTGGGGCTGTTCAGACTGGAGAAGAGAGGGCTGTGAGGTAATCTGATAGTGGCCTTTCAATATCTAAAGGGGAGATACAGGAAAGAAGGGTCAAACTCTTTAGCAGGGTCTGTGGTGATAGAACAAGGGAAAATGGTTTTAAGCTCAGGGAGGGTTGATTTATGCTAGATATAAGGAAAAAATCTTTTACAGTAAGGGTGGCAAAGCACTGGTACAGGTTGCCAAGTGATGTGGTTGGTGCCATGTTGCTGGAGACTTTCATGGTGAGGCTGGAAAAGGTCCTGGGCAGCCTGAACTAGCTGTGGTATCCCTGTTCATTGCAGGGGAAGTGGACTATATAGTCTTCAGTAGTACCTTGAAACTCTAAGGATTCTATAGTGCTAGAATGTGTTCTATGACACCATCAAACTAACTGTTCTATTGACAAAAAGAATTAGCTTTAAATTTTCAAATATTCACATTACCAAAGTAAGTAAGTTCTGAAGTTATCTCTCATATCTACATAGTCATATGTATGGGCACTGCTGAATCACGGCCTGAACCTCTGATTAATCACCTGAGATGAGCAATGAGTCAGCCACGGGAGCACAGGTGAAGGCAATACACCTGTGCTGCCAGAAGGGGTGGAGACTGGCTCCACCTCTCCTAGACCCATTTAGGAGCTGACTACCAGTGGGGAAGGATATTTTCTGGAGATTTGCTCCACTGGAGTTTTCTATGTGAGCCCAGGATACAGGTGCGTGTACCTATCATTTCTGTTCCCTGCTTCGGTGTAGCAACATTGTAGCTAAGCTCTCTGTTATACCATAACATCTGTATATTTGTTAATTGTACACTGCTATACCATAACATTGGTATATCTATTAATTGTACAGTCATATCTCTGTTTTAAACACCAGTTTTCAGATATCTGGTCCTGAAGATTATTGTATATGTTTAAGTTTGATCAAAGCTCTAACTTAAACCTTAATGCTTCTGACAGTGATTTGCATTAGAATATGTAAGCAATCTGGGTAACTTCTTTTTCAAATTCAACAGTCCATCTAAATCACATGAAAGATATTCCATAGGTGTGTTGATAATGCTAAAATAATATAAATCATAGATTAACGCAGAGTATGTGAATTAAAGTAACTCACTGATTGTCATTATACCAGACAGAAGAAGATGTAAAATGATATAATTAGCCAGAAGACTGAAGTGGAGCTGAAATTATGAGATCATTGTCTTAGACACCTTGGACTTCCAAGAGAGCTTTTATGTGCATAAAATAAAAATAACAATAATAATTAAAAAAAAACTTTCTTCAAGAAAGTATAAATTACTTTGAAAATATAATCAGTAGTCTTTCTGCATCACTTCTGTTTCAAAGCAAGACCCAGGATTAAATATTTACTTAATTATTTCCTAAAACAACAACAAAAAAAAGATCATCTGTAGTTTCCCAATTTTACCAAATGATCAAGATCACATGATTAGTAATAAGATTTCTACATAATTATTCAGCATAACTGAAGAGGTATCCCAGCTACTTTTTATCTCTGGATAGAAATCCAGTATTTCCATGGTAATTCACTTCAGACTAATAGATAATATCTCTTTAAACATACTAAACCTTGGTCTTATTAATATATCCTTTGAAATACAGAGCTGTGGATTTAGAACAAGAACAATAATGTAATTTTTTTTTCCATCAAAAGATGCAGGAGGAAGAATATATGATCAAGTAGAAACCAGAGGAGAAGGGGGAAGTTAAACTATTGGCCTTTTCCCCAGTAAATAGGACAGAACTTGAGGAGAAGTCCTTTTCTAAACTTCCAGACTTGCAACTGGTAAAAAGTGTCCTGTTCAGTGTTTGTTAATGATCTCTTGAAAGAAATATCTAGTTATTGTTTTAACAACCCATGCAATCTGATTGAAAGAGATTTTAATTTTCCTTTCTGAATATTGCAAATGTTATTCTGATAACTATCCCTATCTAGGAAACTTCCTTCTGCTCTCAACAGCTGCCAGAACTTAAATTTTTTTAATGCTTGCACTATATAAGCTCAGGGTGGGTCTACCCTCAGTCCACCCCTCCTGGTCACATGGGGAGCACAAATGCAAAAAATTTGCCAGTGATTACTGGGCCAGCCACATCCCTTCACCAGGTGCTAAATCATCCCTTCGAGCCATGACCTAACAGTTCCCCTAGAACAGGTTACTGTATGAAACCTGTATTCTGGACATTTGGATTCCATCTTGTTTTCCTCTTGTGAACTTTACCAGATTTCTAACAACCAGTTTAATGTTGATTATCTCCATTCCAATTCATTAGGGTAGAGCTAGTAATGTTAATATGTTCTGACAACTTTCAGAGAAAGAATTAGTGTAGAAGAGGACCTTTTATCACTATTTAGTGGCTAAAAGGTGACAATGAAGTAATGACTAAGTGGTGACATCATTACAAAATCAACTTGTCTGAGAAGCATTTTATGAAAAAAAGCAAATCGATTTGAAAAGCCTGAATCTGTCAAAACATGTACAAATGGAAAAAATAAAAATAAAAAAACAGGTAATATTATTCAGTAAGTTTTAGATCTGGCTCTAAATTAAGTTTTGTAGTGAAACTCTTATGTATATATTTTTTAATTAAAAAAAAGTAAGTCTGTATATACTGCTAATAGAATGCTCCTTATACCTCTTAAAAGAAGACTGATTACTACTTAGACATATTGTTAGTGATCTTTCAAGAAGGTTGTTTAAGAAAAAGACACATCAATTGAAATAAAATTGAGATAGCACTTAATATATCTTATTCAGCAAGCAAGGCATACTAATATCTTTACAGACTGAAAAGAGATATTTTTCATGTAGAACTATAATCTGGACTGATAAACATGAAGAGTTGAAGGGGCTAATCAAGAAAGCAAGCTCTTCTGTAGCCTATTTGATGCAAAGCCAATAATTTCCCCAAACAAAGAAACGATGTACAAACTAAAGTTTTTAAAACATTTAAAACAAAAACAACAAAAAATACCATTAACTCTATTAGAGGCCAACTACAAATTATAGAAAAAATGAAACCTTTAAAACAATTTGTGGTGTGTTTTGTGCTATGTTATGATAGAATTTGGTACCTTATTAAGGATTAACAAATAAGGACTTTTAAATGAGTCTGTTAGTTTTTAGGCTCGTGATAGAGATGAAGTTGTACCACAAATGTCATCTTTTGGTTTTCATCAAGCTTAAAAGATTACATTACCTAAGACTTTGTTACCGTATGTGTCAACAACTGGGAATTTTGTCATAAAGGAGAATCATCTATGTACACTGGATCATTTTTTTAAGAGGATTAAAAGGGAACATCATTTCATCATTATATTGTCATTTTAATACAAGTTAGTCAGTTTTCACAGCTTAGTGCTAAAATTCCTACAGATTGTAGTCAGATACTTTTTCTACAGGAACTACCTTATGAAAAATATTCTACAAAACTCTTCAGGCTGAAAGAATCGCACTGAATTTTAGGTGCCAAGTACTGGGTCAGGTGGAAAGAAATTCTGTTAATATTACATTTATGCACACACTTATATATATTTGTGATCTTCTTCAAAGATTGTAATTAAGTTTAAGTACACACTGAACTTTACTAAATAAATCTATCCTGATCAGTGGCTTGTACCACTAATGGGCAGTTTGAGTGAAGGGTCACTCTCCACTCATCTACAAATAAACTTTACACGAGTATATGTAGGTAGTATTTGTCCCTTTTAGTCTGGATAGGCTTCAGAGTCATATAATGGTAACTATCATAATCACTGTTTTACTGTGCTAGATTGTTTATATGATTTGAATACAGTGTGTGTGTTAAACAAAATCAATTGACACACATAGTTTTGAGCTGGTGACAGGAACGCAAAATACAACACCATAACCAATTGCTTGTTTGAATTTTTGATTCATTCCTGATAACCATCAGTAAATTTCAATAGTAACTGTGTTCTTGGTGAGCTTCTTTTAGCTTTTAAGCCACCCTGAGAGAAAAACTTAGTTTAGAACTAAGAGATTATTTCAAACTGCACAGAGCAAGTCATAGTTCACTAGTCATAAAATAATTTTGAAGTGTTCCTGTTACTTTATGTGAAAGCATATTAATAAAGAGTTGGTATTCTCACTTTTTAATCCTTGTATAATTTCATTAGATTATTTTGGCTGTTGCAGTCACTCTGAAGTATTGCTAGCACATTATTGCTGTAGCAATCATCTTTGTAAATGATGCATGATAAAATGAGTGTAAAATTAAGATGAAAACTAAGTCTATACTATTTGAAGAACAGCCATATTACAGTATACAAACTGAAGATATTTATCTTAAGATGAAAAAGATTGCATGCCAACTAATTCTTTCACAAAATAAGACTATTTTTAGTGACTTTCCTACATTTTTAGACAATTCTATTGTAGGAATCCAGCCACATCCGATACTTAAAAAAAAAAAAAACCATTTTTGACATTGTTTTTTTTTTAACTCACCCTTTACAGCACCCTTTGTATTCACAGGTTATGCAAATTATGGCAACTGGGACAGAAAATAGACACAGGCCAATCTATTCAAGTCATTAATACACTCCTAGAGATGTTCAAATGGACGTATGTGTGACCTATGTAAATAATAAGATATATAGGAGTCAATGTCTTGCCTAAGCTTCTTCATAGTTCACAGTCTCAGGCAATGTTACTGCTAATTGTGACATTTATAACCTTAAAAAAAAAACCAACAATCATTATTTGGGCTCTGAGAAAATGACCTATTTTTGAAATTGGGAGAAATAGGGAAGTGAAAGAACAAGACATTGCCATTATTTTAAAAATTATTTATCTATTAACAGTTTTCTGATTAGAATGCTGAAATTTTTTTTCCCCTCTCCATCTGCTTGTTCTCCAACTACTCTCATAATTCTCACACTCATAAAAATCTCTGCACTAGTCCATAGAGCCTCTGCTCCTTTTTGACCATATCCAACCCCTACAGATTAACATTAAAATGCAAATTTCTGTGAAAAATATCTCTCCTTGAGATAAGTATAGATGAGAGTAAATACTTAAAAAAAAAAAAAAAAAAAAAAAAAAAGAAAACACTAGAATCATACAATGCTTTAAAATGTGCAACCATGTTACAATATAACTGTAATTCTTATGATTCTCAATTTTACTGACTATTTGTCATGCTCTGTCTTGGTGCAACATAAAGCATTTGGCTGATGAATTCTTTTAAGATTGAGTCACGCAAGGTGCTGAACAGCTGGAGCTCTAGCTGAGAAAGCCACTACAGCAACAGAAATTAAATGTGCCTGAGTGCATTTCTGGTTATGAGCCAGATTTCTCAGTACCTTACTGAGTTGTGCTAATAATGATTCGTGTTTTATCAATGGGTTTATGTTCTTAAGTTGTCTGGAAAATAATAGTAACAGATACTCTGCAAATCTGTCTGTTCTGTAGTAACACAAAGGTTTCTGCAAACTGTCTCAGCAAAGTGAAGATAAATCAAAATTGTTCCAAACAGTTTGTCCAAAAAAATGTCAAAAATCTCAGAAGTGGTATAATCTACATTGCATGAAGTAGCCAGCTCAAGAGTTAACACATCTGTAAGTGACATGCTAAAATTCAAGTGCAACATTCTAGAATTAAAGGGGGAAATAACTGGATAAATTATATTTATGATCAGATTTGAAACACACGAAAAGATCAGTCTGTAATATTTTAAAGTTCACATCAGGCATTTATATTTGTGTGTTTTGATAAGTAAAGATAACACGTAACTCTGTGTAACACAAGTTTGTTGTTTTCTCTTTTTTTTTTTTAATCATAGTGGAGATTAAGTGCTTTGGTGAGAGAGATGATAATATATCTTTTTGAAATTTTTCTCAAGGCATATGGAAAAAGTCTAGAAATCTCTGCAGACTGAAAAAAAGCTGTATGAATCTGCCTTGGTTCAGTGTTTTTTTTTCAATATAATAACAGAATTGTAGGGGTTGGAAGGGACCTCCAGAGATAGAATCCCACCCCCCTGCCAAAGCAGGTTCCCCACACCATGTCGCACAAGTAGGTGTCCAGGTGGGCCTTGAGTATCTCCAGAGAAGGAGACTCCACAACCTCTCTGGGCAGCCTGTTCCAGTGCTCCGTCAACCTCACCGTGAAGAAGTTCTTGAGCACATTTGTGCAGAACTTCCTATGTTCCAGTTTGTGGCTGTTTCCCCTTGTCCTGTCTCCACACACTGCTGAAAAGAGACCCACTCTGCCCCCCACACCTTAGATATTTATAGACCTGGATCAGGTCCCCTCTCAGTCTTCTTCTCTCAAGGCTAAACAGACCCAGTTCACTTAGCCTTTCTTCATTGGGGAGATGCTCCAGGCCCTTCACCATCTTTGTGGCCTTCTGCTGGACTCTTTCCAAGAGATCCCTGTCAAAACTTCAGTAGCTGTCCAACCAATAAGATCTCTATGTTGTATTTAACTTTACTCAGGAGGTACTGTTAATTTTTTTGTGTGTGCTGAGATTTAGCCAACTGAATCCCCCTCAGTATGCTTAGTAAAGACTTGAATCTTAAGCCCAATTTTTCTATTTCCCTGTCACAATACATTCTGAATAGTTTTAATAGAAAGAAAGGATAAGCTTTAACTGTTTATTGCTAATAAAGCCAGGAAAAATGTATTAGGACTTCTTCTAAGGTTCTACTTATTTATTTTCCCTGAGAGAGAAATATTTCCTGAGAGAGGAAAAAAACAAAATGAAACCAAGCCACCACCAAAACAAAAGCCTCTACATAAAAGATACAATTCAACTTGGTCTTAACTTAAAATCCCACTCTTCTGTATAATTTACATTAATTAGAGTATCTTTTTTTTTCCTTGTACTTTTGTCTTAGTTTCAGCTGGGACAGAATTCTTCATAGCGTGCCTGGTATGGTGCTATGTTTTGGTTTTAGGAGAAAAGCAATGTTGATAACACACTCATGTTGAGTTGTTCAGCAGTGTTGTTTTGCAGTTTCTCATACTGTCTAGCCAGGAATTGGGCTGAGGAGGGACAAAAAGAGCTGGGAGGACCCAGAATTAGGACAGATGATCTAAACTGGCCAAAGGAATATTCCATTAAATTAGTATTTTGGAAAAGGGAATTGTTTTGAGAAGTAGTTTCTGTGGGGTAGGAATTCATCTGGATTTATCCTTGGTTTACTTTCAACTGCTTTGTTTATCATTCACTACATTCTACTAGTTCCTTCTCTGTGCGGAACAAAATTCTTAAAAAAAATCCCTGTCAAGGGGAGAATTCAAAACTTCATTTTTGAAGTTACCTTTTTTTTGTTTTGTTTTTTTAAGATAAGTAAAGCATAAACTGTCTGGAAAAAAAGTTTTCTGGAAATATAAAACAAACAAGTTTTTCTCTCCTGAGTATATGTCAGACAGATGGCATTAATCCTGTTCTTCATGTGTTGTGTGCTTCTGTGAAACCTGGCAGTGAAATAGCTTTAAAGGAAACCCAGACCAGACGAATTTCTCGTAGGTATTGTGCAGCTAGTTTAGTAGTCATGATGGTTTTTTACATGTTTCTTAACTGAAATGGTATTTGGGGAATTCTTTATAGAAATTACTAACAGTTAACAGTGTTGAGAAAACTGTTGAAAATGCTGTTAACTTTTTCAGAAAGTTGATAAGTACTGAGGACAGACTTGCTTATTTGAAAGAATGCTTTTCATTTAGTTGTGAATGTTTTGTGACTCATGTCAATGGTATCTTGTTATACAGTGATATTGGGTATTTTATTTCTTCCTCTAAGCCAGATAGAATTATTTGGACTGCTTACTTTGACAACTGTAAGTGGATGTTGCAGAATAATTACAATTTTATTTTGCCGTTAGAAAATATATTGAAAACAAAAAGCCTAAATATCATCTAGGAGACTTATTAAAGGGCTAACTTCACCAAGTTGGCAAAATTTAGCCACAAGTGCATATTCCCCTGTAAAACTGGTTGTATTAAAGCTAAATACTAAGATCATTTTTTTCCCACATTACAATTTTTCTTGAACGAAATCCAGATAAAATGAAAGCAAGAAAGAAAAAGGTCAAAATATTTGATCATCAGAAAGGTTTTGTTGAATAATCTGGGATACCAGCCAGGAGGAAAGAAGACTGAGAAGGGAGATTCAAATGGATGAGGCTGAGCTCTTTTCAGTGGTGTACAGTGACAGGATAAGAGGCAACCAGTAAAAAGGTGAACCACAGGAATTTCCATACAAACATGAGGATGAGAATTTTTTTTTTTTTTTTTTTTTTTTTTTGGCTAAAAGCTTGCTTCCTGAGGTATTTCTTGTGATAAGACTGATTTGTTGAGGAGGCAAGTGATTCATGCTACTGTGTGACAATGAACATCACTTTGTGGACATTTGAAAGCACCTTCCTCCAGAGTTGCTTGCCTCCGGAAGAGGGTGCTCAGGAGTGTTTCCTGGTGGAAGATCTGGCCTGTGACTAAATAGCTCCAGCTTGGTATGGGAAAATTGGGGAATGATACCACTGTGTCCTGTGAAAAACAGGATGCAGATTGGCATCCCTGCTCCCTCTGATCTGCTGGCAAGGCCCGGAAGATAGGAACAAAGGAGTTTCTGCTGAGATCCCAGAGCCAGGAGCTCCCAGTTCATGGAGAGCTGACTCAAACACTTTGGATTTGAGCTGTCACTCCAAAGACAGCTGACTCGACCACTTTGGAACCATTGAAAAGGGGCCATCATCGCCATGGTCACCATTGCCGCCGTCATCATCAATAGAACAACAATGCCCGATGACCCACCACTACTGAAGATCAATGACTGAACTATGAACCATGCTGGATCCATGGTGGTGACTATCTCTCTCTTGCTTCCTATAAAGACTCCTTGCTTCTTCTTTCCTATCTTTTCTATCACCCTCCTTCCCTTCCCCATTACCCTAATTCATAGTAGTGTCCATCCTCCCCTCCTCCCATCTCCCTAATTAAGATTTGTAATAAACTGGTTGGACCAACATTTGAACTGTTGTTTCTTAATCTCACGCCAGGTATATAATATTAAAAGAACCTCATCTCCCTCCTATAAATCGGAGCGAGACATGAGGGTGACAGATCTCTGAAATCAGCTGTCCAGGGGAGTTGTGGAGTCTTCTCTGCAGTTATTCAAGAATTGCAGATGACACCAAGCTGGAAGGGAGCGCTATCCTGTCAGAGGGGAGAAAGGCAGTACAGAGGGACCTGCATAGACTGGATAGATGGGCCAAGGTAATATCTGAGTTTCAATTGAGAGCCAAGTGTTCAGTCCTGCACTTTCGTAACAACAACCCCAGGCTTGGAGTTGGAGTGGCTGGAAAGCTGCCTGATGGAAAGGGACCTTGGTGTACTGATGGACAGTTGGCTGAATAATCCATAACTCATCTTATGCCATGAAACTACAGTATTTTTTTGTTTATAGTTTATAATACAATGTCACGAGGGTAGTCCTTGGCTATACTGGATACAAAACCTCTAGACAAGCTTCATCAAAAAAGTTTATATATGTTGCAGAATCAAAATTTTGGAAGGGAGGTGACTGATTAACATGTAGATTAGTTACTACCTATGGAAAAATCGAAGAAGAGTTAAGTTTTAATCATGTGAACAAATTTGTAGACAAAAGAAGGAAACCTACACTATACATTTTCAAGCTGATTCTGGTCTTTCCTTTGCTATGTGTTTTGCTTTCTCCCTCTACAGATAAGAAGAAACACAGGTATAGCATGAGATTCTTGATAGGTCACAATGTGTGTACATTATACCAAAAGGTGAATTCTGCTTTCTGTGAGCTTTCTTTTGAGAATATTAATGGAAAGCAATGACACTGAAAATAACTTCGCAAAACCTGTGAAACACTTTTGGACTTTAATAGACACTTTTTTTGCTCAATTAAAAATGTCTCGCTTTTGATCAGACAGCTCACCCACCTGTTCTTTTAGAAAGGCTTTCCAGTTTGTTAGATTTAATTGTTCCCTTCAGAATAATTATGATGGAAAACAATTCTGAAAACAAACACGTTGCCCTGAAGCCTGAAATACTCCGTATTCATGCTCATCTACAATTAGTGACACTGATTAGAATCTAAAGTTTAAATGAAGACTAAGTCATCTTCCAAGTTTTTCATAGAAATATGACAGAGGATTTTGCTTACACAGTGGGAATTTAGATAGACAGGATAAAGATTGTCAAATTATCTCAAGGTAGAAAACATTGAAAAAATCTATACGCTAAAAGCTACATTATACAGTCAATTAAATATACTTATTAAAAATAACCCCACATATTTATGCAATTGTTAATATCACTGACTCCTATTCAGTGGCTCTATGTTATAAACAGAATTGCTTGAAAAATATTAAAAATTGAGTATATATGAAGCTCTTTAAAGTGATAGAAGTTTAAAATGACACTTTACAAATGTCTGCTTACAGTGATCAGCAAGTTTGAAGGCATGGAAAATTTTCATTTCATATTCCAAGTTTCTATTCAGCCATTCAGTCGGGGCTAAATCTTCTCTATTGATGTGAATGTTATAAAAGATTTATATTGCAAAGCGTTTGTACAAAAGGTAGTCTCTAGTGAGAAGGAGAAGCAGGAAGACTTGTTCCTCAGCATAATTTTGAATGTCAGGGACACCTTTGCCAACAGTTAGTAATTCTTTCACAACTTACCAATAACAAAATATTAAATTAAATTATTTGGATGATAAGAAGGAAAAAAAAAAACACAAGAAAATGTTACTACATAAATTCTGTATTAAACATCAAGTAATTTTGATGCAAGGGAAGAGATAACATTCTCTATGTTGAGATTAATGATCCCATAGATCACGTATTTTAAAGAAAATATATAAATAAATACACATAGGCATATAAAAATGTCACGTAAAACCAGATTTAGTTAAGAAGGCTGATTTGTTCTTTAAAGTATAGTTTCAAATACATATGCTCTTAAAATAATACTAGTATATCTGCCACCCTGTACATAACACTTAAAAAGTGAACAACACAACTTGAGATCTATCACATACTTTCATGCCTTCTTAAGGGTGTAAAATATATGAGGTCTCTGTTGTCGATACCACACTTGATCTTACTAAATACCTTCATCTGCATTTTTCCAAAGGATGATACAACGACACTGACAAATATGCTGATAAGGAATAAAATGTATGGGTACAGAGGCAGTTTCTGGCTTCATTATTAGAACAGAGAAAGGTAACTGTGGTCTTCTGTCTTGTGAGGAACCTTGCATATGTAAAAAGATAAATGATCTTTTCAGTTTTATTAATGTATACTAAATAGGATGCAGAAAACTCTTTAATCAATTCTTTCATAAACTTTCCTGGTAAAATTTAAGTACAGATACTTCTTTTCTCATAAATAAGGGAATTTCATATACTTATATTAGTTTATACACATTTAAAATCAATAGAGAATTCCCACAACAATAATGCAGCTTTGAAGATTATGTACCATTTTAATGTATAAAAGGAAAATAATCACCCTAAATCATGCACTGAACTCATTACTTGGACAGTTCACTAAATTAAGGCTTTCATGTTTCTTCCTTGCAGAAAAAAAATGTACTGTGTATATGTCATGTAATTATGTTTTGCTTGTGCTGATGAGATTCTTTAACTAAGTCTTTTAATTGGTCTAAATAAATCATTATCTGAGAAAAAAAAAAAAAATAAACTCTAACATATGTAGGAATTCAATTAGACACCTTTGCTTCATATGCACTTCCATGTCAGACATCATTGTATCAGACTGTCCCTGTACTGCTATCTGTCACATACAAACAATATTGGATGGAATATTGCCAGAAAGTTTAAATCTTTGCATCTGTACTACCAACATCTGTCACTAATGTTATGGGCTGATACAATAAAATAGGGAAAAATACTTTTGGAGCAGCCCTCATATTTACTACTCCATGGATGTCCAACCCTTTGGCTTGATCTGGGCTGCACTAAGTGAGGAGGAATTGGGCCACATGTACGTAGGTTGCACTGGAAATAATGTCTCCTATTTATTTCCATGGAAATTAGAACCAATACAAAAAGTACTAGAACACTGTTTGATAGTGTACATTCTCAGCTAGAAAACACCACTTTTCATCATAGCCACCACTACTAACTATGCATTTTTGCCAGCAATGAACAAGAGCATACATGCTGTGCTCTTAAAAACCTGCGTTAGTGAAGGTTACTGTTACTGTTGTCACTGCTGACATCCACCATTTAGCCTCCATAAACATTCAGCAAACATCAGTGAAAATCAGTGGGTGCCCCTTCTTCATGAAGGAATTCAATTACACATCTTTGTTTCATATTCACTTCCACATCAGACACGAACTTGTCACATTGCCCCTCTGCTACCATCTGCCACATGGCAATGAAATGTTAAGGGAATATTGATGGGAAGCTTCAACCTCTACTACCATAGAAATATATAACACAGTTCATGTATATAAGTAACAAAATTTATTTTAATCTTTATTCAAACAAAAAAACAGTGAAACAAAAGCATAAAACGAATGTGATATTTGATCTTGTTTCTGTGAAATTATTATATCAGACTGGTTCAGTGCTGCAATTCCTAGTGTTCAGTGTTACCAGAGGTTTTTGATGAAATTTTACCCTTCCTTTTCTTCACTCTTGAAAACATTTGTGCACAAATGTATGTACTGTCAAAAAGTGATGACGTGAATAAGAAGTGATTGTGAAGTGAGGGATATTTTTCTCAGGCAAAATAGGTCTTATAAAAGTGCTGTAAAAAGACATGATGAAATTTTTCTTTGAGTTGCATATCTGATGGTAACTCAGTACATTCCATTTGCAAATTTGCAGGAAATTTTGTGAAATATGCAAATATATAAAACAAATGATGAATTTTTAAGCAATCTTGAAATCTATTTTTTATCAGAATGGAAAACTGTGCTGCATATTTTTTGCTGTTCATGGGACAATAGTTAGCCAATATATCAAAATGCACAAAATTATTTGCCATAATTTGCATTAGCACTGCACTGTGTTCTCCCCTTTTCTTGATTTCAGCCCAATAACAGTAACAGCACACTGATGATTTGGCTGTTTCTGAGCTGGGCTGCACTGCTTGATGGGGAACAGTTTCCACCATGAGGCGTGGGATAGGGGGTGGCCACAGAACAGGGCCACATGAGGCCTGTGATCTGCAGGTTGGACATGCCTGTGCTGAGATATGATTTACAGCTTTTTAAAGTTTGGATTAGTTAGACAAAGATGTTAATTTATCTCTGTATATTTGTTAAGATAAATAAGTCTTTTTAAAGCCATTTAATTAATATTTAAACTCCTTTATTAATTCTTAATTGAATGCTTGTCTGAGAGACATACTGCAAATAAGCATTTCTAATACAGATCTTAACTTCCAAATTATTCTTTTTTTTTTTTTCTTTTTTTTTAATTGAAAAGAAAAAGGGTTGAAAGAAAGTAAAAGACGACAAAGAAAGGAGAATGTGAGAAGTTAATGTAGTTTTACAGAATAGGAGATGAATATGCAGAGAGAACTCTGTACCAGCTTTCTCTCTTAAGATAGGATAGAAGTGGATATCTGAAACATTTTCATTTGAATTGAATTATATTGTTCACCTGTGAAAAGTAATTTATCTTTGTTCATAATTCATAACATAGTTACCAAGCCACTTCTTTACATTTTGGCCCTCTGGATTTCTAATTGCAAAGTTATGACATAATATAGCTAGAAGTCTGATTTTTTGCTGATAGCAGAACTGGGTGGATTACTTTTCCCTTTCTGAATGCAGAGCAGGACTCCTTCTTAGCAGATACCAAGGAGACATCAGTGTGTGTCTTCTGAAACTTAGTCACTGGACTAAATCTTGTTTGTATTGAAACAAGTATTTCAGTCACTTTACAACTTAAAAGAATCCAGATAGGTTTTTTCTGTTTCTTACAGAGCAGAGAAAAATCACTTTGTCATCCAAACCTGGGAAAACACCTGGTGAACAGTAGACAAATCAGACACATTACATCTATTACTTCCTATTGCCCACTTGACAATTTGAGTGTTATGTGTGAAAGGAGTCCCCTTTCTACTTTTATGAAAGTCCAAATCACTTGCTATCTAAAACAAACCTTTTGATACCTACATTCTTGGATCCATTGTCCAAATGGGAACATTTGTTCCTTCTGTGGCAGCGTATTTTAATCCTTCAAACAGAAGTTATTCAGTCTTGCTTCTGCTGTTGTGAGACCTTGATATTGTACAGACTACTAGTTTTAGTCATTCCTAGAAAATATTGAAAAAGTAATGTTTAATAGTCAAAATCACTTGTAGGGAAGAAGATTCTTTGAACCAGCAAGGGAATTCTGATTGAAATTTGATAATATGAGTTCTGTGAATGTCACCTCTGTTTTCAGAAAAAAAGAAAAAAAAAGAAAAAAAAAACAACTTGCATAGTAAACTGGCTCTTCTGCAAGCAGTTAAATAAATAATGGAAACATTCTCTGGTTGCTGCGTACTTATTTCAACAATGTACTTACTAAAAATTCTCAGTACTATGGTGGCTTTATCATATAACTGGGCATACCCATAGTGTCAGCTTTGATATTCATTAAAAAAGTGCATATAGTCATTTGTTACACAATATCTGAATGCCTTAGCTGTCCTCACACTATTGACTGAATATACCATCTTGCTCCAATTACTGCAGGAGATGGTTCAATGTATATATACCTGAAGCAAGATTAAGGCAGCAAATGAGGCCAAGATGTTGCCCAGCCAATTTATTACAAATTCTAAGCACTTAGGGAATGCAGGAAGTATGGGGAGGTTAGCAATTGAAAGAGAGGAATCCTAGAGAATGAATCATGAAGTGGAAAAAGTCAGCACCATGGATTCAGTGATTACTCTGATCCATAGGGGGCTACAGGACAGTCAGTGACATCCCGTTGACCTGCACAGCTGGAAGGGGAGATTTATCCTCTTTGTTCTGCTTTTGTGCACATCTGTTTGCTCAAAGCAATAGCATCTGCTCCCCCTGTCAGATGATCGGCAGTTGATCATACGCCAACCGTGTGCCTACTGTCTGGCAGGCCAGTGGACATGTGCCAACTCCATAATGGTCGTTCTCCAAAACAGCCCCAAAAGTTGGCCTGACTTGCAATCATCAACCAAGAGCTAACTCTTTCTGGTTGCTCAATCACAACAGTTCTTATCAGCCTATCATGATCTCAAGGGGGTGCCACTGACCAGTCTCTGAGAAAACAGTGTTTTCTTTCAGCTTCTCACATATACTTATATGGAACTTATATGGTGAATTTAGATATTTATGTATTGATTGAATTGCTGTCTTCAAAAGACTGATAAATCATACTGTTTTCATATTTCAAAATGAGACATTAATGGATTGTCAATTCATTAACAATATATAAAGTTGATCTTGATTATTATCAGCTATTATCACTATATATTTTATTAGTTATTAATAAGCTTATGCTACAGTAGCTGTGAATAGACAACATCAGAGAGATCACATAATGTATCATGTATTAATGGCTGTTGATGGTCTTGGTTTGAATTGACTTTTTACATCATCTGATAGTGATAGGACAAGGGAAAGGTTTTTCAACTAAAAGAAGAGAGATTTAGATTGGGTATTATGTGTTATTCAAGAAGTTGTGTATGCTCTGAAAGTGTTCAAGGTCAGTTTGGGTGGGGCCTTGGGCAACATGATCTAGTGGGTGGCAACCCTGCCCACAGCAAGGAGGTTGGAACTAGGTGGTCTTTAAGATCCTTCCAATGCAAGCCATTCTATGATTCTATCGTACAGCGATTCTATGACTTCAGGACTCTTTGAAAGAAAAATTGGTATCCAGCTGTGCAACTTCTTTCTCCCTCATTTAACCTAAAGTGTACTTGGTATTTTTTTTCCTCTTTACGTTCTAAAACAAAATATGTGATTTCATCTACTGTAATACATTTCACCTTATTTTTTTGGACCAGAACTGTTCTGGTTTAACTAGGAATTTTTTCTGCTAAGTCTGCAGAATGTGTTTGTTTCTTTCAGACAGTTTTTCTACATATTCTTTATCCTTTGCAACTTGCAAATCATGCTGTACACAGTTCTGCAACTACACCACGTTTCTCCATTGTGGTTACTGATCAACCACATACTTGTGATCTGCTGTGTTGCAAAATGTACATTATTGATAATTCTGGCATTAAAAATGATACAAAACTTTTCTACAATGTTACTATGTATTCTACATTAGTGCACATGTATCTAGGATAAGATAGGAAACACTAATTATGTGATACTTAGTACACTTTTCAATGAGTGAAAAAGATTTCTCTGTTATTTTTGAAAGACCTGTTCTCTCTGACACACTATTATAATCAAATCTGAATCACAAAATCCTAGGAGGGATTGTGGTAGACATGTAGCTCATGAAACTAGTCTTGTGCTTATTGTTAGGTTCTTCGATATTCTCTGGTAATTTCCATCTCAAAGACTGAAATGTACAATAAATCCTGTGCATGAGTTCCTACAGAACTTTTTAAATCAAATCATCAACTGACATTATCTTGTTTCAATAAAAAAATGTGTCTTCTTCTCTGGCCTGACTCTGAAATCTTGACCTTTTTATTTGATGAGAAATTCATATCACACCTCCATGGACTGCCATTTTCATTCTTGCTTGCAGTGTATCATGACATCTCATCATCAGTAATAATGCAGTCTAAAAAACTGTCACCTTTAGCCTTGCATTCATTCAACAGGTATTGTCAAAATTTTATGTGATGTTCTTTCCATTCCTGTGTGAGAATTCCTTAGACTCAGCTGGTGCAAACTTTGGAGTATTGCAACATTGCCTCTGTTTCCTGTGCCAATATATAATTTGGCATACAGTTCCATGGTTGTAATCCATTGTTTTGCATGTAAGAGTTTATTAATTTCTTCATTTGATGTTATGACCTCTGTGCCTGACCCTCCAGAATGCATTTTATCTTTCATGTAGTTGTTGCCACTGCTGAAATACATCATCTACCATCTCACTCTGCTAACAGACACTGGTTGGTCTCTGTAAATGTATCACAAGTGTTGACGAGCACCAATGGGGGTAATTTTTTCCACATAGAGGAATTCTGTTTCACACCTTTGCTTCATATGCACTTCATGTCAGACACCATTTTGTCAGAATATCCCTCTGCATCCACCTGTCATGCAGTAATAAAATGGGAATATTGGCAGGAAGATTCAACCTCTACTGCTATACCACTATCATCCAACATCATGGGCTGAGATAATAAAATAGGAACTATTACTTTCACAGTAGTCCTTGTACAAAAGTGAGAAAAAGCTAGTACACTTATTATTTTAACTCTATTCCTTATAGACAAGAGATCAATTATTATTTTATGTTTAATTAAAGGAATATATTTTAAATTATGCAGTATCTATACATAATAAGTTGCTAAGTTTTAGGTTAACTTGATTGTTAAATATGGTGATATAAACCATTTCCAATCTGTTTGCTGAAAACATAGAACTTAAAAGGTCAAAGGGCTACAATCAGTGCATTAGATTCTCATCTTTCTGGTTATTTCTGACTGTTCAGGCAGTGAAGGAAAACCTGAAATCTCTCATAAATCCTGTGATGAGAATTTCCCTAGAGTGAGTGAGCTGTCAAGCTGTAGATTAATTCAGCTTCTGTAACCTTAATCTCTGCAGAAATAGAGATTGCCTGAAATGGACAATATTCTCTATATCCTTAATGAGCATTGGTCTCTGTGAACACTGTCCATATGGGAGAAATCAGAGTAACATCTTGATAATTTGAGTCATCCTGAATGGCAAGTTATGACAAGAAGTTCTTACTGAAAATACATTTTCATCTTATTTTAGAAGAAAAAATGTGAAGTTTCTGTTGCATACAGATGGACAAGGATGACCAAAATGACACTTTTGTGCTACTTGTATGACAATTCATTTTATATTGCCCAAGCTTAAAATGCTTGTAAGCAATAATATGCTTTCTTTCTTGATTCTTGAATGTGGTTGCTAGAAAACAAGAAAATATAAAGAAGTGCGACTAAAAGTTTCTTACAAAATACCATAAACTAAATGATTAATGTTCTTAGTCTCTTTCCAAAGGAACAATGAATAAACAAGCAAAACTGATACCCATCAAATGAAAAAGGAGGAAACATCTTACAGAAACTATTCAATTTTTAGAAGTCCTTTAAAATGTTAATTTTATAATGTAATATTATAAAATTATATGTAATATGTAATATTAATGTTAATTTAGTTAGGATAATGATTTAGTCTTATATTTAATCATGTAGTTAACTTCCTAATGAGTTTAAAAGGTATTAAGAATTCTGTTTTAACTTTAATTTATAATAACAGTAACTTTCATTTGTTATGTAGGTAAAGAGATATATCTGTAATTTTGGATAAATGTTAAGTTTTCATATTCATCATTTACATTGTAGCTTTAGGCTTCTGAATAACTTATCAGTATCATTTTTATTTCTAGTTACTTACAGGAAATCTTTGTCAACATGAACACTGCTGTCCAAGTCTCCTTGGGTAATTTTTCTGAAAGTGGTGAAAAATTTGGTCTTAGCATTAACATGAAAACAGGAAAAAAAAAATGCTACCTACATCTCATATTCCAGCTGACATCACCAGTAATGATTATTTGCTGTTTCCAGTGTATAAATTACCTATTTAGAAAGTAATTTGATGCAATCTGACTTGATAAAATGAACTTCGGTCGTCCATAGGAAGGAGTTTTTTGAAATACACTTAAGTTTGATTCTGGGGGAAAGAAAACTATTAAATAGGCAAGAAGAATGAATGCCTGCCAGGTGACAATTCAATATTTCTTCTGTATGTGTCAAATAGCTGGTCAGTATGTAGTCACTACATTAAAAAATTGAATCTCTTCCACTAAATTGATTCAAAAAGACCATGAAATTCACTGGTTTGCATAAGATATATACCAGAAACTGACTACATTAAAAGAGCAAATATACCAAGCATGAAGGGAATGGTGATAAAAATTCAATCGAGGTGTAAATTAAGTGGTTGGATCTTTCGTTTATAGGAATTCTACAGTAAAATTCCCACTTAAAAAAAAGACACGTCAGCAACTAACAGAAAAAATGAGGAAGAAAAAAATTATAAATTTATCAACAACTGGATGCAAAACAAAGAGTAGTTTCACTTAACTCATGATGGCTTGAACAGATTTGAAATAAAGTTATCTGTTTAGGAGAATTAAAGGCCAAATGGGTATGTGAAAATAAAAAATATTTGCTTAATTGTGTTATATGGGGAACTTAATCTTTTTGTCGGTAGAAAAACATTCCTTTCAGCTTTGAATTGCATACCTTTATGAAGATTTGCAATCATTTAATTTTCAGCAGTGATTATATGCCTTGCAAATTTTAAGTAACTTCCCTGAAAGTGAGAAAGAGAAGTCACTTTTATGAAGATTGTTTTTAAAGTCCTACATTTTTTTAAGCAGTGCTTTTTAACAGCATGAAGTGCACCCCAAACTGTACACAGAACTTGACGTACTGTACACCAGTACAATTTCGTCCCTCAGCTAGCAATGCTGCATCTGATGTACCTCAGGATACAGTTGTCCTGGCTGCCTGGTTAAATGCCAAGGACCTTTAGGGCTACAGATATGGCTAGGAGCCTTGGCATCTCCTTTACGAGGAATAGCTGAGAGAACAAGGGTTGTTGTGCTTGGAGAAAAGGAGATTGAGAAGACATCATATAAATATCTAAAGGGTGCTTATAAATATCTAAGAAGGAGTGTTAAGTAGATGGTGGCAGGCTCTTTTCAGTGGTGCCTAGGGCTAGGACAAAAGAGGACAGACACAAAGGAAATTTCATACAAATATGAAAGAAACTTCTTTACTTTGAGGATAACAGAGCTCTGGAATAGGCTGCCCAGAGAGATGGTGGAGGCTTCTTCTCCATGAAATATTCAAAACCTCCTGAATGCTTTCCTGTCAACCTACTGCAGGGAACAAGTTTTATCAGGGGGAGAGGACTATATGATCTCCAGAGGTCCTTTCCAACCCTTCCAATCTTTCCAACCCCTAAGATTTTGTGACTCTGAAAATTAAAAAGTGAATACAGCAGATAAAGAAAAAGGATGAGACCTAAAGGAGGTGTGCCCCTTGCCTTGCTACCATAAGAAAATAACATAATGTGTAACTACATTGAGATATCATGCTCTGCTAGTTTCTTGGTTTTGAGAAGCAACACTTACTACCAAGTTCCATGCAGCACTTTTTTTCATCTCCTACTTAAGTTTCTTCTATTCAGCAAGCAGCAACTGGGAAGCTGAGGAAAAATGCCCAAAGTAACTTCAAAAGAATCATATATCTTCTTCAGTCCACTATTGTCAGTGTGAACTGAAATTTTCTTCAGCAAAGAGATTTTATGATTTCTTTTAATATGACTTCACGGATATTGAAGTGTATTTATAGTAAATTAAAAGTTCTTTTTATATAGGTTTCTTTTTCCTGCGGAATAGGATAAGATAAACAGAGATGAAAATGAAATTTATGTATATATGGATGTCTGTGTCCCTAATTTCTTCACTTTCCTTGAATTACAAGAGAACAATATAGACTAGAATCCTTCGGAGTCTTACTGTATAGTCTGTCTTCTTCCTCAGAGATATTTGGGAAGCAATTACTTGTTGTTATCAGTAGATCTAGAGGAAGTACAGATCCTCTAATTCTGATCAAAGACTGCCTACTGTCTTTTATTCTATATTTAGATATAACTCTTGCAACCAGCAGCTTCTAGCAGCTTACAGTCCTGACATATACTTAATATCAGCTCTCAAATTTTAATTAGCTCACACACTAAAGCAATAATGTGTGTCTTTTTTTTTTCCCTTTCCGTATTCATACCACTGTGAATGTCAGTATGCATAGCATCCAAGAGAGATAAAGATTTAGAATTAATATCAGGAGACAAATCTGCCTTTTTCCTTTTTTTCTTTTTTTCTTTTTGAGAAAAGAAGAACAATTTATTTTCAATTTATTTTATTTTCAGAAACTGTAGGTGACTCTGTGCATACTTCTCAGATATTTTCTGGGGTAGCTGTTGATCTATTTATTCTGGAGATCTTGAAAGATTGAAAGAAACAGGGTTGAAAGAGACTTCCAGATAGCATTGCTTTCACAATGAAGTATGATCAACTATGCTTATACCAATCCCGGTAGAAGCTTGACTACTTCCTTCTCTAAAAAAGGTTTCAGTGTAAAGTTTGCAATATTTTGTTTTTTTCCTTTGCTGGATACCAATAAATGCTTTTTAAAAATCCCTCACCCTCCCCCCACATCATTCTCCCCAAAAAGTAAAAAAAAACAATACCCTGGCTACATGGAGTTCAGAATATAGATCCAGGAGTATCACAGCCTACAGCCTACAACTACACAGCATGCAAAAAATAGGTATTGATTCATATCATAAACTCACCACAGCAAAAGCAAGTGCAAAAGCAAAGACAAGTTGGCAATTACATGCTGTACAGCAGTATGAAGGAAAACTGTCCCTTCCAAATTCTCCCTTCCCATAATGTAATAGTATAATAGCTCTTCACTGAAAAATCCTTGCATTTTGTGTGAATAGTTAACCTAATGCAGAAGTCAGATGCCCCAAGGGAGTTACTCATTCCCATGGCAGAACACATGGGTGTCCAATCTTTTGGCTTGCCTGGGCTTCATTGAGTGAACAGGAATTGTCTTGGACTGCATATACAAAGCTCACTCAAAAAGTAATGCCTCTAGTTATTTCCATGGAAACTACAAAAGATACAAAGAACACAGTAATATTATTTCATAGAGAAAAATCACAACTACAAAATACTATTTTCCAACACAGTCAGCACCACTAGTTCTGCATTTTTTCCAGTAATGACCAAGAGCCTGCATGCCACTTTCATAAAAAACTGCAACAATAGAGGTAAACCACTGTCACTGTTGCCACTGTTGAAACACCCCACCCACATCCTCACTGAGCTAACATCCATTGTTTGGTCTCTGTAAATGTTCAGCAAGTATCCATGAAATTCAATGGGTGCAGTTTTTTTCACATGGAGGAATTCAGCTTCACACCTTAGCTTCATATGCACTTTCATGTCTGATGCCATTTTGTGAGAATGACCCTCTGCTGTCATTTGTCACATGGCAATAAAATGTAATGGAATGTTGGTGGGAAGGTCTAACATCTACTGCAATCCCACCAACATCTGCCTCTGACTCCCTGCCTTAAAATAACAGACATTACTTTCAGAGCAGCCTTCATAAAATATAGGATATAGTTCATGTATATAAGTAACAAAACTTATTTTAATCTTTAATAATATTTTTTATTAAAGCAAAAAAGACAGCAACAAAAACACAGAACTAGTGGAATATTTGACCTTACTTTTGTGAAACTAATGCATCAGTCTGGTTTGTTGGCAGTGGCTGCAATTCTTAGTGAGGTCTCCAGGTGTTCATGAGAGACTTTCAATGAAATTTTACTCCTCCTGTGCTTCATCCTTGAAAACAGCTGTTCACAAATACTCATACTGCAAAAAAGTGATGACATGAATGAGGTTTGATTGTGAAGTGAGGAATGTTTTTCTCTGGTAATAGAGGGCTTATAAAAGAAAGAAACAGTCAGATTTTTTTTAGCTGAATGACTGAGAATGACTGATTACAACTATACACATTCCATTTGAAAATTTGCAGGTAATGTATTTATATCAACTGAAAATGAAGTTGTAAATACACACACACACACACAAAGTTCTTTTTCTAAGCAATCAAGTCATCTGTTCTGAAGATCTGTTATCAAAATGAAAAGCAGGGCTGCAATCTCTTTGATATTTGTGTACATTCAACTGTATTGAAGTATCAGTTTCTATAATGTATCTTTCTCCAGATATTACATGTTATTTATATCCTAACATTCATAAAAGTCTCAGAAATTTATATTCTCGGACTACTTACAAAACCTTATACCACAAGGATTTCACCTTATCCTAAGAGACATTAATGTCCTTCTTCAGATTCTTGATGTCCTCGAAAGAAGTGGATCTAGACTTCTTTTTGTGAATCCGTTATTCACGGATTGTCAGAATTGGAAGGGATGTCTTCAGCTCATACAATCTAATCCTTCAGCAAAAGCAAGGAAAGCAGGATGCACAAGGTTGAATTGTGTAAGATTGAATCTGATGAGTATTTCTAAGAACTGAGATTCCACAAACTCTATAGGCTACCTTTGCCAGTTCCTGAGTACCCTCACTGAAAAAATTGTTCAGATGGAAATTCATGCTTTTTGTTCATTGCCTCCTGTTTTGTCACTACAGAGAAGAGTCTGGCTCATTCACTGTAATACTTTCCCATCAGGGGGGAGCCTTATCCCTTCAGACTGAAAAATCTTGAGTTTCTTTGCGTCTTTTCATATGAGAGATGCTTGAATACTTTAATTATTTTAATGGCTCTGATCTGAGCTCAATCCAATAAGTCTACCACTTTTTTTGTATAGGAAAGCCTAGAACTGCTCACAGTTTTTAACTTGAAAAAGATACCACATTTGTTACTTCAAAATGAAATATCAAAACAAAATTTTTATGTCACAAAATACCTCATTTTAAAATAAGAATATTTGTTACAGTGGATTGTAGTTTTTAACATAAATTAAAATATATTATGGAAAATTCTAAGTTTCTATAGTAAGGGAAAGCTAAACTATAGCAAATAAATAAGTTGTCTCACTTATCCAGTTTGTCTGGAATGATGACATATCAGCATAATTAAAAGTTTTTGGTTTTTTTTAATTCCACATCATCTCCAAATATTGCATATTAGTATTTTTTATTTATAAATTTATCCTTGAGATTTCAAAGAGATCTTGTAGCTTTTAATCCACCATGGCTAATTAGATATGTTATAAAAGCAAAGAAAGATGATTAGATTTTATACGCTAGAACAACAATGCAGAAAGGAGCTTTTCTTTATTAGGTTGAAATTATATTACTTAGCTTTATTAGGCTAAGATTATGCTACATTTAAATATCTAATTTACTTCTCATAACAGAAAAAAAAAGTATGGAGTCAATGAAACAGATACTTGTAAACCATCAGTTTATTTTCTAGCAGTTAAACAGGGATAATAGCTACTTTCCATTTAAAATGCAACCAGTTTACTTACTATTTATTCAGAGAAAAAGAAAAGGAAAAAAAAAAGACAAAAGTATTAAATTTAATGAAATTGCATGCAAATGAACAAATAAAAGTGGGTGATTTAGTAGACTTTGTCACAATACGCACATCTCTCTTCCTGCCAGTGGTAAAGTAAAATCTCATCAAGATGTGCATTAAATCTGTGACTCAGTTGTTGTACTTTGAAAATGCTGTAAAAATCATGGGAATGGCAACTCTTCTGTGACTGATTTCTTAAGTTGTCTTTTTAAGAAAGACTGCAGATATGCTTTTATTTTATAAGTGCAAGTAAATTGTATTAACTGGATTATAAAAGGCAAAATGCTACTATTACAATTACTTCATTGCTAGTAATAATTGAAGTAGTAATCCACCCCAATGAATGTCAGTAATTCAGATTTGCTTCTGAGAGAGATTAATATCTATACATTTCCAAGGGAAATAGATAAATAAACAAACAAACAAACAAAAAAGCCCATATAGTTAAAGAATTACATCTTGTACTTTTCAAACGAGGCTTGAGATTTCATCACCATTCCTGAAACAAGCCTGAAGTCTCTAAAGCTTTTGACTTGGTGATTATCTCCAGAGAAGTTTCCCATTGCCCAAGAGAAATATAATTCCTTGTCTGCATAGCTCTAGTAAATGTGCAATTCATAGTTAGCATAAAGGGAAAAGACACATAATGATTTTACAGTTATAAAGTTCTAGAATGAATTGGAGGAATTATCTCCAAATTGAGAGCTGCTGTTGCATATGAAAAATACTTTTTTCCTTGTTTTCATGCTACATTACAGTAGACAATCCCACAGAAATCAGATGTAGCATAAAAAACAGCACATGTGATTTTTAGGAAAATAAAAGAAAGAAAAAGAGAAAAAAATAGAAAAATATTCCTCTCATTCATTCTTCTTTTATTTGCCTCTTTTCTCCTACAATTCAACCATTCTCTTCCAATATATTTACAGTTACATTTCCTCACATGATTTCAAGTTTGAATTGTTTTCCATAGTTCAATCTGTTAGTGTAAAATGTAGGATCAATTGTGCTTTTTACACTTTTTATAATTCAAATATATATTTTTTTGGTTGGTATTTAAATAGACCTTCTAAACTATAAAGTTATTGGACATAAGTGATATGATTATACAATCTATAGCAAAATAAAATAAAATGTTAACAGAAACTCAAAATAAATGAACTTAAATGAACTTAATATATATCTGGGGAATGAAAGGTCTTTTATTATTCAGTGATACGTAATTGGTAGAATTTTGGCTTTTAACTACATGAAATTCTTGTGAAACACTTGCCTACAGACACTCACTTGCTTAAAATACTTACATTTCATACAAAGAATTTTGATAACATCTGCTCCCACAGCACTCTTGTTAGAAGTTTTGACAGTTTTGAAAACACTTGTCAAATTATCCCACAGGAATTCAAGGTATGGAAGAACCAAAAAAGTCTTTCTCCAAAGCATAACTTCATGAAAGAAAGATGTTATATCTGATAATCTGTTACCCAAGAAAAGATTTGTTCTAATTTATTTCCATCCAAAATAAATGCCAAAGTCTGAACTTGTATGAAATTCTTCTCCCAGAAAGATACAGATTCTGCCTCAGTGACTGATACAACTTCTTGTATATCTCTGGTTGGAAAGAGTATGATTTCCCACTTCACGTACCCTTATATAATATAGTGCAACGAACTATATTATGAAAACTATAAACAAAAAATAAAAAGGATTGATACATCAGATTTCCACCTCAATTTTGATGTAAAAATAGAAGAATACACAAGGAACACCTTTTGAACAGGCTGACTTGTGCTGTGCTGTAATTTGTGGCTATGCACTGCTTTTTGACAAAGCTTAGCAGATTGCTATTAAAGTCTTTCAACATCTTAAGTTCTTATGTGTTCTAGGGAATGGGCATTGTGGAAATTAGTGATGACTACACTTTATGATGCTTTGTCTATTGGAATAGTTAATAAATTACCTTGTTTCATAAAATCTACAAGCAAAAAAAGCCCATGGACTTCCATCTGTATAAATCTAGAATAGCACAGTAATTAATTATTCTTAAGGTTTTCTTTCCTTAGTTCTTTAAACAGGTTGATAAATTGGCTTTGACTGTAATATATCTTCATGTGATTTATGTTTTGGAGAAAAAGATTACTGAGTTGATAAAGCTCATAACAATTGCCAGTTTTTCAATGGATCTTTTCAGTAGAAACAGCTAAATTTATGATTACATAAATTTAACCTTAGAGGATTTTTCACATTAGAATATCACTAACACAAACATTCAGCTGTTTTACATCTCCCTAAAAAATAGTATCTTTTGATTAGATTATCATTCACTTACAGAATATTATATGGAGAAAAAAAAAGTGAACTGAAACAAATTGATAATTGGACAAAAGAAATTATGTAGAAATTTTAATATTCATACAAAAGCAACAAAACTGACTGTTTTTAGGTTATTTTCATGTAAGATGATTATCCAGGAAAATCACATTAATAAAGGAAAACTAGTTGTTTTGTTTTTATCTTGCATACACATATTCTTATTCTATATATTGGATATACTTATTAAATTTCATTTTCAAAATAACTGTGTTTGGAATCTCTCTACTCTTTTACGAGCCTCTTTATTTTCTGTTAACATTTTCTGAATTATTTTTTGCATTTCAGAATTTATTCAGAAAATGAAGTCCACAGTTATGTCAGTTACTTTATCCAAAAATGAAAAATTTCCCACACATGTATACTTACGGTATAAGTACGAGTACAGTTGTAGGTTTTTATATTGGCATTTTATCATTAGGTTTATTTTCAGAGTGTATAATGGATCTTAAAATCAACAACGTTGTGACTAACCTAAGCAGGCCAGCATGTCCTCAAGAAATTATTTGCTATTTCTATAAGATTATAAATGGCTTTACAAAGAAAAAATAACACATACTTGATATCTATCTTGGAGGAAAGTTAAATCTGCTTCCTTTCATTTCTGGAACAAGTTAGTTCATCCATGAAGACCTGGCTCTGTAATGTGTTTGCTAAATTATTAAATTAATCCCGGATTCATTTACTGTGCCCATCTTAAAGCATTATTGCAGACATGGCACAGATATCCTATATGATGCAGAAAATTTGTATCTCAAGTTTTCGTAAAATGGGGTTCATAACATTTTCTATTGATGTTATGAGGATAAATACAGTTTTATTTGAGGTACTGAGAAGTGCGATGGTGAAGATACTGAGCTACTGTTGACAGAGATTGTATTCCAGTTAACAGTGCAATCCTGATGCCATTGACTGCCACCTGTGCAGAGGCTCTAGTCATATTAAGCATAACAGTTGAGAGGCCTGGAATCATACAGCACCAGTCACCAATACAGATATTCTCAAAAACAGCCTTCCATTATTTAAAGCTGTTCTAACTTCAGATAGTAAATTTAGCCATATATTTTAGATATGTAGGTATATTTAATATTATAGCTTTTGAAAAGAACCTATATTGACTGGAAACCAGTCACACTTTGTTTAATCTTGTAAAAAGCTATATAGTAACATTCTATTGATTATGCCAGACTACTACTCTCTTTCTTTCCTCCTGCATTATGATCAGAGTGTCCTAAATGACAATCTGAGGAAACTATTTCCATATCAGCAGCTTCTTCTTTGGCAAGCTTCACTTGCAATTGTATTGGTAACTTTACAAATGCTTTTGGGTCTCTGAGAAATTAATCTGTTATGATAAAGGAGAGGATACTTGAAACACTTGCACATAATTTTCTTTTAATTCCTTTCTCTTTTGAAATATTTAAACTTTCCTGTTATGTGTGATATATGTTTATTTTGCAGGGAAATTAGGACAAGTGGAAAATGCATCTTCTGCTTCTACAATTTCTTTGAGCAATGATCAACTAACCTTATACCTCTCATTTCTCCAGTTGAATATCCTGGCTTAGAACTTGTATAGGAGAACTCTAGAGTAATGGTCACATAAGAAAAAAATACAAGTTCAGAGATTTTACAAGAAATACTATGCTGTGATTTCCCATCTTTTGAAAAGATACTGCCCTTGGTATCACGTAGGAAAAGCCCAAGAGATGTAATACTCAGGAAAATGGTGAAGGCTGTTTCAAGTTCTGTTTGTCAATATAAGCTGTTCACATGAGATTTACTTCAGAATTTGATCCTGTGTACAGCCTCCCTGTCTCAAGGAAGACAATGATATACAATAGGATAATAGCTGAACCTTTTCTAATTCCAGCTTCAGAGAAAGCTGCATTTAGGTAAATATATGATGATCAATAATCATTAAAATATTGCACTGGGTTTAAGAGGCAATATTTTGATAATCAGGTGAGAGCTGCAAAAGTAAATTCTGTGAATTACCCTACCCATGTTGGACACAGCGAGTTCCACCCAGTTCCAAAAGAAGTAAAAAAAAATGAGCCAGTGAAAATGAGACAATGAAGAATGATGATATTTCCTCTGTGATAATACATTAAGAAAAAATAAAAATTTATGTGAGAGGGAGAAGTGGATAAAAAAAGAGAGAAACAACTCTGCAGACACCACAGTCAGTGAAGAAGAAGGGAAGGAGGTGTTCAATGTGCCAAAGCAAATACCCTTGCAGACCATAGAGAGAACTATGGTAAAACAGGTTGTGTCCCTGCAACCCAGTGGAAGACCATAATGAAGCAGATATTTACACTGCAGCCCATGGAAGCTGCTAGATAGCAGCAGGTGGGCTTTTTATTGAAAAAAAAAGAACAAACTAAAAACACACTTGTATAGAAATACAAAGTAAAAATCAATGCTTTCTAACTATGCTTTATTATTATAGTTGTGGCAAAAATATGATCCAACACTATTCAGTTTGTTAACATTCTGACCTGAAAAAGTGCAATACTTAAATTTGTTTAATTAATTGTTACGATAAATTTTACAATCAAATCACAGAATTGCAGGAGTTGGAAGGGACCTCAAGATATTATCAAGTGCAATCCCCAGCTAAACCAGGTACCATACAGTAGGTCACACAGATATACATCCAGATGTGTCTTAAATATCCCCATAGAGGGAGACTCCACAACTTTTCTGGACAACCTGTTCCAATGCTCAGTCACCTCTACCATAAAGAAGTCCTTCCATATGATCTTCCACATAAAAACTGCAAACATACTCTGTGGTTGGATATTAATTAAAAAACAGAGGTTGACTAGAGCAAATATTTATCACCAAACAGTAATATGGGAACTGCTACAATTTTCCTGCAGTGTTTAGAGAAAAGACAGTAACATTCCATGTCAAAATTCCCCATAGAAAAGAAACATGAATGTATGGGAAAGGGTGCCAGCCTTTAGTTTCAAGTCTGTTTTCTTTAAAAACCGTCTCCATTTAGTCTGAACTTAGGAAGCTGAACAGAGAAGAAAATGTTGGCATTTCCTAATTGTAAACAGACATTACTTATACGTAGGTTGTTCCAAAAGTAATGCCTACTATTTCCATGGAAAATACAACAAATGAAAGAACACAATAATACTATTTGGTAGACCAAATTTTGAACTATAAAACACTATTTTGCAAAATTGCCATCACTGTTAACTATGCATTTTTGCCAGTGATGAACAAGAGTCTGCATTCTGGGCTTGTAAAAATCTGAATGTCTGTCGTGAACACAGTTTGCCTTTCATATTGTTGTTTCCACTGCGGAAATGCACAACCCACAGCCTCACATCACACACTACATGTGCTGACAACCACTGTTTGGTTTCTGTAAGTATTCAGCAAATGGAAACGAATGTCAAGAGATGCATTTTTTTCCACATAGAGGAATTCAATTGCACACCATTGCTTCATACAGATGTCAGAGGCCGTTTTGTCTGACTGCACTTCTGCCATCATCTGTCATACAGCAAAAAAAAATTGAATGGAATGTTACTGGGACGGTTCAGTTTCTACTGCCATACCACTAACATCCTCCTCTGATATCATGGGTCAAAATAATAAAATAGGAGGCATTACTTTTGCAGCAGCCTTTGTATTATTTTCATTATTTTAAAATGTTTACCAGATAAACTTCTCTGTACCATCCTTGAGAGGATTGTTTTGCATCTGAAGTAGTATTAAACCACTAAACTTCCAGAAGCAAAGTGAACAATTTTATCTATCCTGTGGTATAAATCCTCAGATCCATTCTATATGCCACAGTCTGCACAGTTGTACAACTCCCATGCATTTGCCATGAATTTTTACACCTAAAAATGTTAAAAGCACTAGAAAAATGGGTTCTGTACACAGGTTCACAATAAGACTATATGTATATCGATGTGTATATTTTGCCATGGAAAAATTCAGATTGGGAGTTCAGCTTGAACATATGAAAATGTAAAACTTATTAAAAGAATAAATAAATCCATGTACCATTTTTTTTTAATAATTTCAGAATTCAGAAAAAAATGAGAAACTCAATAAAATCATATCCTGCCAATATACTACTTTCCCTGCTGGAGCTTTTTTTCTCTGATATTTTACTGTGATACAGTCTATGAAAATTTTATACTACAGGATATTTCTGTGTCCTTCAATTTGTTTCAAAAACATTATGAAGTGTAAATATGCAACATCTGTCCTTTCATAGTTTGATTCTAATGTATATTCTAGTGCATATTTAAATTTGCACATAATAAATGCACCTGATAAATGCCTTAATCATAGTTTGAAAACAGTATTCGAGTGGTTGAGAGAAAATGCCTGTGAAAATCTTGTGATCTAAATGTTCTTAGAATTAATGATTAATAGCTTTTTCCACAATCAGTAGTTTCTTTATAATATGAGGATTATATTGATTTTTTTTAAATTATAGATGTTTATGATGCAGAGCTATTTTTTTTTTCAGTTATGTTGATGAACATCTGAAATATAGCACATCTGCTTGAATTACACACACTTTGTTGAGACAAGAGAAAAGCCAGTAAAGAATCATTGAGCACCCTACTGAATTAGGGCCTTGTCATGTTCATTTAATCTTCATGGGATAACATTATCAAGTAGAAAAAATGTTCACACTAGTTGGTATACCTCGTAATTCATCTGTGAGTCCAATAGCATCAGCAATCCGTACATTTGACTCTGATACAGATGGTATCCATGCTGTTAGTATTTCCAACATTTCTGTCAGCTGGTTTTCTTTTTTCTATGTGGCTGCTTGCTTTTATGTTTCTTTTCTTTACCATAAACTGAATTAAGAGAATTGAAAATGATAATTTCTGCTTGGACTCTTGAGATAAGCTTTTTTAGTATTTTGGTATTCTGCCTAAACTGACACTGCTATTTTCATGACATTGGCTATTGTATGAACTCTCAATATCTGCAAATGTTACATTACTATGTTTTGAAATTAATTGCTAGTTTCAAGTCTTCACTTATTTCAAAAGACAGATGGAACAACATGTATCTGCCCCGGAGTGCATTGAATAGCATGGTTCAGATGATTCCTCATCTAATCTGACTTTCCAATAATTTTTTTTCAAATTTTGAGTAGTAAAATATGTTTTTACAGGCTTGTCTGAGAAAGATAAATAGTCTTAAAATAATCCAGATATAATCCACTGGTTCCCAACAAATCCTAGTCTCTATTGTTTGTCTTTTCAGCTGTAGCTGGTTAACCCACAGAAACCGGCAATGCACACTTCCTATTCCTAGGTATGGATATCCTTCACTCTATCTGTTACTGCAAGAAGACACATCAGAGTTATAAGGAGGACTCAGATGTATCAGAGATAACTGACATATTCATAGTGATACCCAAATCTCCCCTGAAAGTCTAACCCTAGATGATATCTAATATATGTATGGCTAGATGACTGTGAAGAAGAAAGAGACCTAGGGGTGCTGGTTGATGTTCGGCTGAACATAAGCTGATAGTGTGCCCAGGTGGCCAAGAGGGCCAACAGCATCCTGGCCTGCATTAGAAATAGTGTGGCCAGCAGGAGCAGGGAGGTGATCATCCCTCTCTACTCAGCACTGGTGAGGCCGCACCTCGAGTACTGTGTTCAGTTTTGGGCCCCTCACTACAGGAAAGATGTTGAGGCCCTGGAGAACATCCAGAGAAGGGCAACAAAACTGGTGAGGGGTCTTGAGCACAAGTCCTATGAGGAGTAGCTGAGGGAGCTGGGATTGTTTAGTCTGTAAAAGAGGAGGCTCAGGGGAGACCTCATTGCGCTCTACAACTTCCTGAAGGGAGGTTGGGGTGAAGAAGGGTTTGGCCTCTTCTCCCATGCAACGGACAGGACTCAGGGAAATGGCTGCAAGTTGTATCAGAGGAGGTTTAGGTTAGACACAAGGAAAAACTTTTTCTCTCAGAGAGTGGTCAGGCACTGGAATGGCTGCCCAGAGAGGTCATTGAGTCACCATCCCTGGCAGTGTTCAAGAGGCGCCTGGACGAGGAGCTGCAAGATATGGTTTAGTAGCTTGTGGTAGCAGTGGTAATGAGAAGATAGTTGGACTAGATGATCTTATAGGTCGTTTCCAATCTTGTGATTCTATGATTCTATGATTCTATGATTTACAGTTGATTTTTATTTTTTAAATATGCTATTGAGGTGGGGATTTTGTTGTTGTTGTTTTTGTTTGTTTGTATATGGAAGCGTTATTCATATTTTGGTCTCTTCTGTTTTGATATGTTTCTTAAGAAGGAGTACACACTGAAGTGATATTAATAGGAAATCACATCTCTCTTCATCTCTATGATAAATCTGACTTGGAGTCTTCTAAAATACCAACTAATGAAAAAAACATTTTGACCTATGATGTACTCACCTTCTCCAAGTCTTTGTGGCATATTATAAAATATATTAAGGTCTAAAAACAGAGGACCATAGTCTCTAGACCATTAAGAATTAAACATCCACTACATGAATGCCTGCTCTTACAAGGCACGGATCTTCACCGAGGATCTCTTTTCTAGTTGTTGTTTCTTAGCAATGATCTCTATATTATTATTATTATTATTATTATATTTATTTATTTTAATGTTGGAATATAGTATCAGGAGACAAGATTTTACTCACTTATGTTCATCCAGAGATTTCAGGCAGTGGAAAAAGGGAGAAGTGCTGTGAGAAGAGTATAAGGAAGATGCGAGATTGTGTGGTGACGGGTCAGAAAAGCCAAGGCCCAGATTGAACTGAATTTAGCAAGGGTTGCCAAGAAGAAAAAAGGCTTCCACAGGTGCTTCAGTCAAAAATGGAAAGTTCATGATGGCATACCCCCCTCCCAGTGAGTGACACAGGCAAGCTGGTAACAGCAGACAAGGAGAAGGCTGAGATATTTAACAGCTTCTTTGCCTCGGCTTCTCTGTTAACTGCTCACCGCACAGCCCTCAAACATTTGGTTTTGTAGGAGGGGATCAAGGAAGCAACATCCCTCCCACTGTAAGCAAAGATCAGGTTCATGACCACCTGAGGAACCTGAATATCCACAAGCTACTCTCAATGATATATGAAAAGTCATGGCAATAAGGTGAAGTCCCTGGTGACTGAAAAAAAGGCAATGTCACACCCTTTTTTAAGAAGGGTAAAGAGGATGACCCCAGGAACTCCAACCTGGCAGTTTCACCTCCATTCTGGGAAAGATCATGGAGCAGATCTTCCTGAAAGCTATGCTAAGGCACATAGAAGACAGAGAGGTGATATGAGAGAAATAGCATGGCTTCAGCAAGGGCAAATCCTGCTTAACCAACTTGGTGGTCTTTTATGATGGTGTCACTCTGTCAATGGACAAGGGAAGATTCACTGATGTCATCTATCTGGGCTTCAGTAAGTCCTTTGAGATGATACCCCACAATATCCTTCTCTCCAAATTGGAAAGATATGTATTTGGTGAGTGGATGAAGAACTGGATACAAGATCAAGTCCAGAGAGTGGTGGTCACTATCACAATGTCTGGATGAAGATCAGTGATGAGTGGTGTCCTCCAAGGGACACCTTGGACAAGAAGGATGAGATGCCATTCAGAGGAACCTAGACAGGCTTGAGCAGTGGACCCAGGTGAATCTCATGAGGTTCAACAAATCCAAATACAGGATCTTGCACCTGGGTCAAGGCAACCCTCACTACCAATACAAGCTGAGGGATAAAAGGACTGAGAGCAACCTTGCTGGAAAAGATCTGAGGGTGCTAGTGGGTGAGAAGCTGGACATAAACCAGCAACGTGCCCTTGCAGCCCAGAAAGCCAAATGTATCCTGGGCTGCACCAAACACAGTGTGAGCAGCATGTCAAAGGAGATGACTTTCAAGGTGAAGCTGGATCAGGGCAATCTGATCTAGCTGTGCATGTCCTTGTTTATTGCAGAAGAGCTAGACTATACAACCTTTAAAGGGCTCTTCCAACACTAAGGATTCTATGATTCCTGGACTCTTTTTTTCTTTTTTTTTTTTCCAAAGAAATTTTGATCAACGCAAAAAGAACAAATTAATTGCTCTGCATTTGTGATATGTTTTTCCAGAAGCTGATGAAGTCAAGTCAGATTTATTTTTAGTTTTTATTTATTTGGATGTACCAGCAAACTGAATATTTAGTAGGCTATTTTATGGTGATTTCATCTACATACAAATTTTACAGTTGTTCATGAGGGTGTGTGAAATCACTCACTTTCTCAAAACTTTATAAATATACCCCTTAGCTGTTTCTGAATAGCTGTTAATATTACGCTACCATTGAGCAAATCAATTTCAGCACTTCAGAAGATCTTTCATTTTGCTACTCCATTGTTACATACTTATATTCTCCTCACAAAGAAACAAAATTCCTTCTGACAGGATCTTGACAATACCACACGAAGTATTCACAGATAGGCCAATAGTACCCCTTCACAGGAAGAACCCAAAGTTCAACAGATATTCTTCTTTTAGTGGCTGGCCCTTATGAGCCCAGGGTGACTCCACTCTAGGTCTATGCCTTCTGGTCACATGGAGAGCACAGGTGCAAACAGCTTGCCTGTGCTCCCTGGGCCAGGAGGTGCTCAATCACCAGTTCAATCTGTGGCCTAACAGTTCCTCTACAAATTGTCAGTCTGCTTTTTCAACTAATCTATAGAAACCAAAACGGTATTTCGAGTACAAATATCTTTTGTAGGATTATTTTGAAAACTTTTCTAGCAAAACATCAAAAGTTGAAAACAGCTGATTCTTCCAACAAGGTGTTAGAAAATTTTGAAATTTCTTCTTAGGTTATGTTCAGTAGGGAGGACTGTGTTCAGTCATCATCTTTTTTAATCTCTTTCTTTCATAGATTTAGACAGATGTTATCATATGACAACCTGTCTACACTTAGATCTGGAAAAAAAAAACAACAAATAAGCAAACAAAAAATCATACTTTTGCTGTTCTCTTAATATATTTACTGTGCTTCTAATAGAAGATCTGCTTCCTAATAAACAGTGGACACTTTCAACATAAAGTGCATTTTTTTTATTTACTGCACCTTGTGTGACACTTGATCTTGGACCGAAGTCTTCAAAAGAGATTTCTATATTAGATAAAGAAAATGTTTAGAAAAACCATAACTTTAATATGTACTTGTTTTGTGTGGTCGTTGTATTCAAGTCTTATTTTATATGCTTGTCTAATTACGCATTTGTAATTCTAAGAAATTGAAAGAGTAACATCTAAATGTAAGGGTTTTTTTTGTGTTCTTTGCTATTTCACATTAATAAACCAATTAATAAATCAGATTATAATTATTTTTCTGAATTTTAATTGTAAATTAATATCAAGAATAATTTTATTTTGTATTATTAGTATAAAATATTTGGTCTCAAGAATTCTATTTTCATAATGATTAAGTGAAATCCAAATAGAATGAAAATGAAAAGAAATAAAAGAAGATTTTTAATGCAGAAAGGAGGCTGTGAATATTTGCAATAATACATGCTGATTAAGAATATTTAATAGAAACACAAATATAGGCATAACAGAGTTTAGTCGGGTGAACGTATATACGTTTATATATTTACCTCTCTACTTTTTCTATTTATATATATCTTATAATATAGAATTCTGAAAACAAAAATGATAAGAACTATTTAAAGTGTGCCCTTGGGAAAAGAACATATTCTCAATTACAACCATTTGCATATACTATATAATACACCAATTATATGTATTAATATATTTATATATTTAATTTTAGTTGTAACAATGGATATATATTCAAATTTGTGTCCTAGTTAAACTAGGACTAGGAAGTCCAAGAAATAATAGAGAGAAATGTTGACAGAGAAAAAAAAAAATTAGGAAGATAGGTAGGCAGGTAAATAGTTATGTAGACAGTGAGAGAATGGATACTTTAACTATCTCAAGACAGGATGAGCTATGTCCCAACTGATTTCTCAGCCCTTTTTTAAAAAAATGTTCCTGTACTGAAGACTTCACAACCCCAAAAGCAAATCAAGTAGAGAGATAAAAAATCTTTTAAAGAAAAACTCAGGAAAACATAGTCTGGGTGCAAAAAAATGTTTACAAGCAACTTAGCAAATCACTACTGGAAATTTTATAGAAGAACCATACTTTGGAAAAAAACTGTATTTTGCTAGTCTCCATATATATTGCCCATAAATATTATTCCCCAGTAAATGTGTCATACACAAATCTCTTGACTTGACTGATCTTACTCCTGCCATAGTTGGGCTTAGTTTCGGTTGTGAATCAGAAGTATTGTGATTACTGCTAGACCAGTTTTAGCTTAAGTTCTGCAAGTAAAGGTCTGAAAAAAACTTGATAGTCACTTTGTAAGAAAAGAAAAAAATGAAATAGCATTTTTGTTACCTAAGATGATCTAGCAAAAAAAAAAAAAAAAAAAAAGAAAACAAACAAACATCACATGCAGCCTTCCCCACAAACGAAGAAGTTCCCACCACCAGAATTCAGTTCCTGGAAAACAATCTTTTTGAAGGGATTGATGGCATAAAGGATGATGAGATATTGCACAAGAATATCAGTATATTGAAAACTGGAAAAATAAAACAGAGAGGACATTTATTATAATCAGGCATGGTGTAATTAATAATTACATTTCTAGCTATCCATATCCAAATCGGTATATCCTTTCCTGACTGGAAAGGATGGCAGGGAAACACTGTACAGTTAGATCAGTAAAGTCTGCTAACATAATGTTCATAAACTCAATGATCACGAGATCACTTTTTCTCCTTCTCTCCTCCTTCTTTTTCTTCTTTCTTCTCCTCTCCTCTCTCCTTTCCCATCTCTCTGTAGTTTTTGAAGTGAGAAAGAAACTAAAGTTTTGCAGTCTTGTGAGAAAATATTTTTGATAACAAATGCTAAACTGGACTATTGTCAATTGAAGATAGATGGAAAACTAATTTAAATGTATCCAGACAAGTAGAAAAGTAAACTCCAAAATATCTCAATTAGTGTTAAGTTCTAAGTAGTACATGAACGTTTTTTTTATAATTTGTTGTTTATATCAGTATTTGTTCATACAAATAAATAAAGTCAGATAAAAATTACTATTTTTATTTACCTTATCTAGCTTTGTTTTGTTTAGGTTTTAATCAGAATTTTACTTAACTTTAATTTTTTTTCAAAAGTCTTCAAATGTCTACATAAAAATTGAACTTTCTTAAAAAGAAGTTGTAATTTGCATTTGTCTCAGAAAATGGTGAGCTAAGGTCTGCATCACTCCTCAGAGTCTTAAGTAGCTCAGGAAAGAAGAGAAAGAAGCAAATTTAAATGCAATTGGAAGTAACAGCATCCTTCTCATTTTCAGCTGTTCAATACAACAACAAACCTTCTGTGTAGGTGGATAATTTTATCTTTCCATTAATTTTCTTTTCTGCATATTTTGTTCCATAAGTTTTGTGATCTGTTTACTATTTATTATTATTATTATTATTATTATTATTAATTTTTATTTTTAAATTCTCACAGATACATTAGCTGGAGATTTTAGGGTCTGCTTCAAATCTGAGATTACTGGGAGAACAACTCATCTCACTTTCACTTAGACGTTTCATACTCTGAATAGATTCAAGTTATTCAATCTAAATGTTCAACATCAGCACCCCAAGGCTAAAAGGAAGAATGAAAGCCTGTGGATAAAAGGCACAGGGTAAATAATAATTTATCTTAAAATGATGCAATTGGAATTTCTTTAAAAACCAGCATTTTCAATAAACTCAGTTAAAGATTCAGAAAAGGTGATCTCTCTCAAGTGTGCATCTCTAAACATCCCTGCACAAGTCTTTGAAAAAATAAAGTTTATTACACTCAGCAAGTTTGCTCATGACGCCAAGCTGAGTGGTGTGGTTGACACAGTGGAAGGAAGGGATGTCATTCAGAAGAACCTTGACAGGCTAGAAAGGTGGGCCCGGGTGAACCTGATGAAGCTCAACACAGCAAGGTGCAAAGTTTTGCACTTAGGCCGGAGGAATCCCAGGCATCCATACAGACTGGAAGGAGCAGTCCTTGAGAGCAGCCCTGCAGAGAAGGACCTGGGGGTCTTGATAGATGAAAAACTTAACATGAGCCAGCAGTGTGCTCTTCCAGCTCAGAAGGCAAATGGTAACCTGGGCTCCATCAGAAGAGTGGTGATCAGCAGGGACAGGGAAGTGATTGTCCCCCTCTTGTGAGGCCCCATCTGGAGTACTGTATCCAGGTCTTGAGCCCCCAGTACTTACCCCAATTCTTAAAAATAGAATTGTAATAAATTGATTACCTTCACAGGCCAAAATACATATGCAAGAGTTCAAGATGAAGAACTTGTATCTTCCTGAATACTGTAGGAACATGAAATGTTTCTGTGAAATACATAATTTTGAATATCTTATAAGCTCAAGTAGGGAAAAATAAAATTACTGGGGAAAGAAAAAACAACCCATATTTTAGAAGGCAGAGAGTGCTGCAAAGTATTTTTTTCCCACAGCAACTGTGAGAAGTAGTATTAAGGCATTTCAGAGGGCATGGAACTTTGTTCTACAGCTATAGTATATGCAGATATGATATATGGATTTTTGTAGGCTATCCAAACAGACCATCATTTATGTTAAGCCAAAGTTCCAAGCATTTGTATTGTCTTATGAGGAAAAGCAATTTGTATATAGTAGCATAGATTTCAATCTATTATACAAACAGATTTTAAAAAGCACTAGTTGACATCACTGAACTCCACTCATGTACATGTCATTGCAGTTTCCATAGAAACTGCTATTGCAAAAGAAAATGGTGAAATAGAATTGAAAGACCTTCAGAAAACAAATATAATCAGAAAAACAACTCATCCAAATTAGCAAGATATAGTTTCCAATATTAGAGTCTCAACCTAGCAATTAATCTGTGTATAGAAATCAAAGTTAATGTCAACAATGACGACACGGCTGCATCAATTGCTTTGTTTGCAGAGTTAGATTTTAGTTGATGTAGTCAAATGTTGCATTAGTACAGTGTCATAACATGGTGTTTTTTTCACGTGTTTTCCTTGTGGAGGTTGGGCATATACTACATCATAGGGAACAAAAAATGCATTCGAATTTAGTACAGTCAAAGTCTTTCAGATTTCAACTTTCTGAATGAATGAATTGATTTCATATGAAAACATCATTCTGATTTGCCTTCTGATCTAATCTTCTGTATACTTTATTCCTGTAACACACTTCATTTAAAACACTTCTTTGTTGATTCACTTCATTTATTTGGCATAATAGAAATAAAAGTTCTATTTAGTACTTGTTACAATGATAAAATTGCTCCCAGCATTACAATAAAACTAGATGTATTTATTATGTAGTAGTAACTCTTTGTAACAGAGGAACATGTACCAAAATGCCATTGGTTTATGTATTAGAATCTGATATTATCAGTCCTATACTACTTACAATCTGAAAATACTTACAAAGAGCCTCATCAACTTATGATCTGGAATGTACAATAGAATAACACAAAATTGTTGGCAGATACTTGCATTGTTCATATTTCAATTCAATACAACTCACTTCTGTACTGTGCCAAGGATATTCATGTCTGTGATCTGTAAGAAAAATGTATTGATTTTAAAACTATGAAAGGAAATACAAGATAATTTAAAAAAATCAAGCAGTATACTTGCCATTTCCTAGTTAGATAGGATGTACAACATCTGATGTACAACAATTTTAACACAAATATTAATTCTTGTGCCATTCTTGGGATCTGAACATTGTTTTTGTTTTCCAGATGGAAAAAGAAAAAAAAATACACTGCTTAGGTCCCAAATGATTTATTCAAAGCTGTGTGCAGATATAAACTACAAAAAACACTGAATGCAAATCAAGTGTGCATTAGGCAATGGTGTTCCTTACATCACCCAATATTTAGAATTGTAACCAAACAATGAGGACCAAACTCAATGGTATAAAATATAATAAGAAAGGATTATATTGTATCTGTACTATGCAGAAAAAAAGGAAAAACACAAGGCTGTATATGTAAACTTCTTGCAAGTAAGAGGAAGACATGTAGCAAAGTATTCTTTTAAAATTATTAGAACAAAACACAAATTATTGTGTAATAATGTGTAATATGAAATTCTTTAGAAGAGTTTCTTTAAAGAATTTTTGCTCCTTTATACATAAGAAGAACTTTGGTATTCGTAGTCATTGATGATACATTTAGTGGTTTTTAAGGTCATCAAAGAAAATCCATTCTCTGAACTTCTGTCTTCCTTCCTACTCCTTTCCTCTCACCTCCCCTCCACTCCTCTACACTTTTCTTCTTCCTTTTCCTTCCTTCCTTCCTTGCTATTTCCCTTGCCCTTGCTTTGTTTTTATTTTTTCTCTCAACTTTTATGTTTGCTTAGGGTTCCATTTTCTCTGTCTCTTGATCTTTACCTTTAAAACATATCACAAATTTGATCTCTGTGAGCAGGTAGGATATTTACTGCCTTTTAAAAAATATTTGTAATATTTACCTCTGGAGCTGTCTTTCAACTTACCATTTAAGGAAAATCCTAAATAGGCAAAATCATGTTTTGATTTTACAATAGAAAAAATTAAAATGATTTTTAAAAACTTCAACCTAACAAATCTGATGAAATAGCACATACTTGCAGTGAAAATGAAGCAAGTATATAATATAAAATACTATGTCTAATACATAGAAAAGATTCTGTTTGCCAAATATTCTCCTTTTTGGTAGGAATTGGTGACATTTTCCTATAGCAGTATAACATGTTGATAGATTCTACAATGTTCTATAAATACAGGATCTGCATCCAAATCATTATACAATCATGTCCAGTCACATTTAGTTAAAGAAGAAAATACTATATAAATCGGGCTCTGGATTATTTTATTTCTTTTCTTCCATCTGCCTCTTTAACTTATGCTTGGAGCGTATAGATAATTTGAATGAAGAGAGCAAAATCAGAAACTTGAACTGGACGTGACAGTGGGAAAAACACAAATTTTCTGGAAATATCTTTAACATTTTATAAGATCCAAGAAATTTGGTTTGGGGAAAACTTTTCTGAAGGTGGGAGTTGAATACTTCTGTGGGGAAGAAATTTCTTATCAAATAAGTTTTGGCCAAATGATAAGAAGGGAACATTTACTGTGAGTATTTGATGGCAATACTACTTTTAATCAGATGACAGCTGATTTCGATCTGACGTGCCTAATCCAGATCTAATATCAAATACCAATACATTTTATAATATTTACTCAGTATTGTAGCTCCACAGATCTCAGATGTTTCTAGTTCAATTTCTTCTTCTTCTTTTTTTTTTTTTTTTTTTTTTTAACTTTTCTTCTTTCTTTCCAGAAAGATTCTAGGTAAACTGTTGATTCTAGAAAGGGTAAAGAGAGATTGCTAGAACTAATTTTTTTTATTGGAAATCAAGGCATGAGTCCAGAAGAAAAGATACTGAAGATGGGTGAATTAATAACTCAGAATTTGTTCTGGTCATAGAATCGGAAAGGTTGATTAAGATTCTCAATCTAGTGAGCAAGAGAAAACAAACAAAAAAAAAAATTAAACTGTATTCTTGTTGTTTGCCAATATCTGAGGCTTAATTTAAACTCAAAATTTTGTCTGTTTCTTTTTGCAGATGAATATTCAAAGTATGGGGAAAAAAATGAAAAATATAAGCTAGAAGTTTGTTTTCAACATCTCCAGTGTAATTTAAGTTTCAGTTGATGAAAATGAGTAGAAAGGAATTTCTTCTTAAGTTCTTCCAAAGCACATAGTCATCCTGTTATATTTTGGAAATGTTAGTGAAGAAAGTACATTTCTACTTACAAAAGTGTGGTGGCAGTTGATTATTTTAACCACATTGGTTTCTCTTTATTCTTGCCGATCTCTCATAAAATAAATACAAACAAATATTTTATACTCTATTTTATGAGATTACATAGAATTATGATACACTTGCTTCTTTTACAGCTTATGATGTTATCACATCCATTAGGTTTCATCCGTTGTTATTAGGTATCATCTATTATTATTATTTTGGGAATACACTCTGTTGGGTTAAAAACTGGCTGGATGGCCCAGCCCAAAGACTTGTAGTCAATGGAGTTAAATCCAGTTGGCAGCCAGTCATGAATGGTGTCCTCCAGGCTCGGTGCTGGGGCCACTCCTATTCAACATCTTTATTAATGATTTTGATGAGGGGATTGAGTGCACCCTCAGTAAGTTTGCAGATGACACCACTTTGGGAGGGAGGGTTCACCTGCCAGAGGCACTACAGAGGGACCTGGACAGACTGGATCAATGGGCCAAGGTTAACTGTATGAGTTTTAATAGGGCCAAGTGTCGGGTCCTGCATTTTGGTCACAACAACCCCAGGCAACCCTACAGACTTGGGGAGGAGTGGATAGAAAGCTGCCTGATGGAAAGGGACCTGATGGACAGTTGGCCAAATATGAGTGTGCTGAGGATGCCAAAAGGCCAATGGTATCATGGTTTGTATGAGGAATGGTGTGATAAACAGGATTAAAGAAGTAATTCTGCCTCTGTATTTGGCTCCACCCCAAGTTCTGTGTTCGGTTTTGGGCACCTCAATACAGAACGGACATTGAGGTGCTGGAGCAGGTCCAAAGAAGGGCAACAAAGCTTGTGAAGAGCTTGGAGAATATCCCCAATGAGGAGTGACTAAAGGAACTGGGGCAGTTCAGTCTGGGGAAGAGGAGGCTGAGGGTAGACCTTATTGCTCTCTTCCATTATCTGAAAGGTTCTTACAGTGAGAGCAGGGTTGGTCACTTCTCACTAGTGACAGGATGAGGGGAAATAGCCTCAAGTTGTGCCAGGGTAAGTTTAGGTTCGATATTAGGAAACACTTCCTAGGGTTGTTAAGAACTGGAACAGGCTCCCCAGGAAGGTGGTTGAGTCACCATCCCTGAATATGTTTAAAAACCGTGGGTGGGTTGTTAGAGTTAGGGTAGTATGGTTAGGCTGTGGTTGGACTTATGATCTTGATGGTCTTTTCCAACTTTTGTAATTCTATCATTCTATGGTTATGAGATACAATAGCTTTTAATATCTTTACTAATGTTCACATCTGAATGAAAGACATATAAACACTAAAGAATGAGCCACCACTTTTTTCTTTTTTTTCAAAAGCTATCATCTTTTACATGATTCCAAGATGAGATCCACTGTAATAAATATTAAAGCTGAAAGGGAATTATCACACAGGTTAAGATAGATATATATATATAAAGCACTGACATTCATTCTGTCCCAGTAAGCAGTCAGCATAAGGGCTGCTGACCACTAATCAGCTACTTCATATACTTATAAAAGGCATTACGTTTGTATAAGATTTCAATGTACTATCTGAAGATGTGTTACAAACTCATAGTTCTGTATTTTATTTTCATATCAAGAGATACATTCACACATTTCCTATATTCTATTAAGAAATGGATGTTAGAAAATAATTTGTTTTGTTGTTGTATGTGTGACAAGAAAGTTCTTGTCTAGCATAAAAGATGACATGCCCAGTAGAAATCCATGCCTCACATTATTTTAATAATCTGTGATGAATTGATTCAACAAATTAAGGTAACTTTTTTCCCATAAAGCATATTGTATAATTTTGTTTCCAACAAATAAATACCATCTTAATTGTTGTAGACCAATGTATGAATAATTGTAGAATATTACTTAATTATCACTTGGTTTAAGAAGTTTTATGAGGGGTTTTCTTACTACTGAATGTAACAGTAGTTTAAATTTATTAAAATAAATATAGTTTCCAAGTGCAACTAGGTCACTGGTTGCAGAAAGGGAAATTTAGACATCTTTAATGGAGATAACTGTTAAAAGTAGTGGAGAAATATGGTTTTGATTACACTTTTATTAATTGAAGGTTGCCATAACAACTGAAGGTCTGCATTGAAAAAATTACATTTACCATTTACAAAAGAAACCAGTTATTCTCCATTGCCCTTATACTAAATTTTTAGCACTTACACACGCACAGCATTTTTTAAGCAGTACCAGTTCATACCAAGAAATAATGAAGATGAAAGGGATATGAAATAAATGGAAATATTCAGCAATACTAAGCAGCTCCATGACTCTCAATTAACCATTGCAGTGCCAGGTGTAGAAAACTCTAATTTCAGTATCAAATTATCTTGTACAAAGATGCAGCAAGGTGTTTTGAAGAATATTCATAAAAAACAATATGAAGTCAAAAACAATATGAAGGACAATACAGTGCTATGCCAGATATCTGCTTGTACAAAAGATCTTATATTTTGGTACCAGTTTTGTTTGTCTTATGATTATGAGAATTAATAATACTACTTGCTCTCAAGCAATGAATGATATGGTGTACATATAAAATCAAAGTTTAACTTCATAAATATTCTGAACAGAAATCTCATTTAATAACTGAATTCAGTGAGAGCCATTGGCAGAGCAGAATTTTCAGTAGTTAAAATATTTAGGAAACTATTTTACAAGAATCAAAATAAAGATCAAAAAAACAGACTGGTGGCAAGAAATAAGCTAAATGCATATGTTGTAAGGAGGAAGTAAGAATAATGTTTATCATTTGCAGAGTCTTAGTGGCTGATTATCTTTATTATCAAATATTTAAATTTAGAAAAATGGAGATATTTTCACAATGTATTCCAAGTTCCACTGTTTAAGAAACTAATTACTAAAAACAAAAAATAATTTAAAAGAATGCTATATTATAATATTTATATTAGTGAATAAATAAACAGATAGATCTATATTAGTTGCCATTAGTATATTTATATGATCCTGGCTTTCTGTGTGCACACACATCTGCTCTCTTATTACTGCTCTTAAAAAATATTCATGGAGATCTGCATGCTCCTTTTTCTCTACCAGATTGCCTCCATTTTCCAGTTTATAGATCTATGTTTTCAGTTGTTTACCCATTTAAGAAAATATATATAATATTTTCCTACCATTTTACTTTCTCAGGTTTTACATTGGTCAGTCTGAATATAATGCTTCCTAGTTATTTCCATGCAATCTACAACAGATACAAAAAGCACAAAGACACTCTTTAATAGAGCAAATTCTCAGCTACAAAACACTATTTTGCAACATAGTCACCACCACTAACTATGCATTTTCACCAGCAATCAACAAGGGCACACATGCTATGCCCATAAAAGTCGGCATCAGGAGAGGTAACCCAGTGTAGCTGTTTGTAATGCTGAAAAGCACCACTCACTCTCCAAGATTATCCAGTCCAACAATCCACAGATCACCAATATTTCCCACTAGAACATGTCCCTCAGTACAACATCTAAACATTTAGTGAACACCTCCAGTGACGATGACTCCATCACCTCTCTGGGCAGGCCATTCCAGTGCCTGATCGCTCTCTTGTAGAAGTATTTCCCAATGTCCAAACTGAATTTTCTCCATTGCAACTTGAGGTCATTCCCTCTAGTCCTATTGCTAGTTACATGGGAGAAGGGGCTGACCTCCACCTTGCCACAACCTCCTTTCATGTAGTTACAGAGAAAGCTAAGTTTTCCCCTGAGCCTCCTCTTTTCCAGACTAAATAATCCCAGTTTCTTCAGCTGATTCTCATCAAGTTTATGCTCCAAATCTCTCACCAGCTTCACTGCCCTTTTATGAACACACTCTAGGACCTCAATGTCTTTCTTGTAGTGAGGGGCGCAAAACTGTAGACAGTAGTAAAGGTATGGCCTCACCTGTGCTGAGTAAAGAGGGATGATCAGTTCCCTGCTCCAGCTGGCAACACTATTTCTGATACAAGACAGGATGCCATTGGCCTTCTTGGCCACCTGGGCACACTGCTTGCTCATGTTCAGCTAAGGACTGACCAGTATCCCCAGGTCTGTTTCCTCTACACAGTCTTCCAGCATCTCCAGTACATAAAAGGAATTAAGTGGTACAATATCTCAAAATAGGTCACTAAAATTCTTAGTGCAATTCATGGAAAGAACTTGAAGCTTCAGTATTGAACTCACTGTGTTGTACATAGTCTTGGAGAGCTACCTAACACAGCTGAGGATGAGAGTAAATACCCTCTGTTAAGTTTTACTGTTTCAGTGATCTCTGTTGTCTTCTTCACTGCCTAAACAGTGGCCTAGACAATTAGAATGTGTATTGATCTCTATATGTGCATAAATGAAAATATTCTAATGTTGAAAATCCTACCCAGTGAGTCTTCAATAATTAAACGTGATGCAAAATGTAGTCATACTTAAGTATTTAGCTGCAGTTACATCACCTGTTTTCATTTCAAAAGTTGTTTTTTTTGTTTTGTTTTGGTTTTTTTTTAGATCAGGAAAGGATGACTGCTTTTTCTTTTAATCGAAGCACAGCAAGTGGTTATGATGTGGTAGGTATGTTATAGCATTTACCATGTGGTAGCGGTCTAGTTTTATTCTCAAGCCTTTTCCTTCCACCTTATATGAAAACTAAGCAGACTTTTCATTGTTATGCAGGGAAAATAATAAATCCTAATGAAACTTTTCTATTTTGTCATATTGCATATAGAAGAAAGTGTAACAATGTATAGCATAGCATTTGCGATTAGGGCTTTCACCTGGGAGACAGTGTAAGTTTCTGTCTTTTCCTCAAGTACAAATTAAGTTTAGAAACGTTTGTTTTTGTGGTCGAGATTAAGATATTTCATTATGACTTATATACTCACCTACAGTTTTAGGAAAAGAAAAAATAATATCTTCAACAAAGATGTAATTTTTTCCAACATTTTTGTGACATTGAATATTTTGGAATGACTGGCTATTGAATCAAAAATATTCTGAATTGGCACTTCTTTTTGTGTTTGAAGATAAGCCAAGTTTTTCTAGCAAGAAAGAATGTTATCTCATTGTGAGAGGACACAGAGTATTCAATTCAGCTGGCAGAAAACCAGAGTATACTTAAATTATAATACACTATTAAATCACAATATCCTAGGTTCATGTGCTATAAGTATTGTCAATATTATCATTTTACCAGATATACATTTGTGTTCTATCATGGCTTGAAATTCTGACCAATTTGTCCATTGCCTATAAAAGTATAATCTCCTGAAATTGTATCAGGATCTATAAAACAATAAGATTTTATGATATGTTGCCAAAAAGTCCCCATGGATTCTTTTGCAAATACTGTTTTGTTAACAAAAAGCAGATGTACCTTGACAAATCTACCTGCCAACTACTGGAACTGTTCAGCATTGATGAAAATAGCTGTTTAGTCCCTGAGCAATTTGGCATAGGCATCCTGCTGTGTTCTTTTGAATATTTGCTTTAAATTGTTTTGTTTCTGACCATATATGATGCATTGACTACTTTCTGCTCAGTGTGCTGGCTTGCTGCTGTGACTTCTCACTGGAAATCTTTGGGAGCCGCAGGACACATTTACGTTCTTAAAATATTTTTTCAGTAATGACACGTGTGTCAGCATTTTCTCCTGCCCTTTTTAATAAGCCCTCTCTTGTTTGGCTTCACTGCTGATTTTGCTTTTAGCTGTGGACCCCTGATGAGCACAGGGTCAACATTCTGTTCTTGGTGTTTTCTCTCTCCACAAATGTGCTTTCTGTAGATTCACAGCAGTAATGATTTTGCCTTCTTCCTCATTTTTAGTGTAAAGTTCATTGTAAATGAATTATGACATTTAAATACAAAGCATTCACAGGATTGACGAGGGAACTTCCTAGAGCATTCTTTTTATTCTGGCAGTACTTGCATGAACTCACCCAGAAAAAGGTTGAGCTCTTTTGTTCTTCAGTCTATTGGATTTACAATTAAAATTTCAAGTCTCTGAGGCAAAAAACTGAGTTTCTGACAGCAAAAATATACAGGTATCTTATATTAGTTTGATAAATTTAACAGAATAAGTATGTTGTTTTTTAATTGGTAACCCTACTACTTCTGAATTGTCTGCAATAACAGTTTTGAAGTTTGCTTTAATTATTACTCTATTCTTGTCAGGGAAATTCCAGTTTACATTTTCCACCAAAGACTCCTCTCCATAATCTCAATATACCAGGCTATAAATAAACCATGGAATCTTAGAGGAAGAATTCTTCTCTGGCTCACGAGTACTTCTAATCATATACGAGTTACACATTGGTAATATACCTTTGCAAACTCCAAGTATCAACACATAGTATCACTTATACTGTGTAGATTCTTCTTAATTATTAACAGCCAACTATGAATTAAAGAGTGTTTTGTTGTATTTAGCTGAACTTATTGTATGTTTGATATAATAGAAATAGCCTACTAAAGCATAACACAGTTCATTGCTAGGTTATGATTTTAGATCTTCCTTCCTTCCTTCAGCTAAGTTAGAAAAGAGTTGTTTTAGGATGCCTTTATGTAGCCACATAAAAAATGACCAGAAGCTGATATCTGGAACAAAGACAAAATTTCACAAAATACTTCACATCTCTGCTACATAATGGTAGATTAAGGGTTTTGTTTTGGAGAAACCTAGCTGAAGAACTGATCCCAAAGAGAACTAGAATAAGCTAGCACAGTATTGCTGAGGTTTACTGCCCTTGCTGACCCATTCTTATTTGTCAGATCATACATTTTTGGGGAAGAATTTAGATATTATTGAGATCTTCATCAAAAAACAGTTCCATTGTTAAATTTATTGTATTTTCATCAACCCAGATGGCTAGAAATATCACTGGATTAAGTGCAAAATCTATCAGCTATTTCAACTTATCTTACCTTCACTTAATTTTTTTGTTCAAGTCTTTTCAATTAAGAACTTCCTCACAGTAACTGAGTAGTAGGACATCAGATGATAAGGAAAGAATATAGTCACTTCCTTCTCCTTTCCTTCCATACATTTCTGCCACCTTACATTCCGAATTATCTACTTTAAAGGTTAACTTCTTTGAATTATAGGACTTAACAAACTGCAAAATTTCTTTTTAAGCTCAGACATGATAAACCAGATGGTGAAATAAAGACAAGGAATGCCTAGAATAAGTAACACAGTTCCCATATGCACTGGACTTTTACAAAGAATTTTTTGCATATCTTGTTAAAGGTAGTTCTTATGATACGCAATCAGTATCACTTTTGATAAAAGAATAGAATATCTAGTGGAATAATTTGGCTCTTCAGCTGTGCAATGATATTTAATCAGCAGTTCTTCCCATAGTATTGTCATAGAACAACAGATCTTAATGCAATTACTAGTTTAATGTGCACTACAGATCATAACTAGGCAGGGCAGTTTAATTCATTGGTGTTCTGTTTCCACAGAAATCTGCTATCTGAGAGTAATATTGCCTGTTTTCTAGTTCATCTTTGCAGACATCAGATTCTGAAATAGTTACAAACAGTTGAATAGGAAATTAAGTGCGGGTAACATAAAACAGATATTTTCTGTTGTCTTATTCAGAATGTCAACCAGATGACTTTTATTTTAAACGATTTGGTACAAAAAGACAAGTAGAAGTCAGATAATCCATGAGGCTGGATTTAATGGACTGCATAATCATAGAATGGCTTGGGTTGGAAGGGATCTCAAAGATCACCTAGTTCCAATGCCCTGCTGTAGCCAAGGCAGGGTAGCCACTCACTAAATCAGGCTGCCCAGGGCCCCCTCCAACCTGGCCTTGAACTTCTCCAGGGATGGGGCATCCACAGTTTCTCTGGACAATCTGTTCCAGTGCCTCACCACTCTCTGAGTAAAGAATTTCCACCTAGTATCTAACCTAACTCTCCCTTCTTTGTTGTATTTTAACCTAGCAAGCGGCTGAACCACACAACTCTTTGCTCACTCCTCCTGCTCCCAGTGGGATGTGGAAGAGAATCAAAAACTAGAACTCATAGGTTGAGACAAAAACTATCTAATAGGACAGAAAAAGAAGAGAGAAATAATATTATTGATGATAATAATAATATAAATACAAAACAAGTGATGTACAAAGCAATTGCTCACCACCCGCTAAATAATGCCCAGCCAGTCCCTGAACAGTGGCAGCTCTCCAGACAAACTCTCCTGTTTTATAGTTTTTTCACATGATGTCATATGGTACAGAATATCTCTTTGGCCAGTTTAGATCAGCTGTCCTAATTCTGTCTGCTCCTAGCTCCTTGTGTCCCCCATATCCCTTGCTGGCAGGACAGCATGAGAAGCTTAGAAACTAAATGTCCTTCACTCTGTACAGCAGTGCTCAGAAACAATTAGATCAATTAAAATCAGTCTGTTATCAACGTTGTTTTTCTCCTGAAGCCAAAACATTGCATTATACAAGGCACTACAAAGAAAATCAACTTTGTCACAGCTGAAACCAGGACACTCTTTTAGTTTAAAGCCATTCCCTCCTGCCCTATCACTATCAGACATGTAAAAATTGGTACTCTCAAGTACTGGAAGGCTGCAATGAGGTCCCCCTGGAGCCTTCTCTTCTCCAAACTAAAGAAATCCACTTTTCTCAACCTTTCTTCATTAGAAAGGTTCTCCAAATCTCAGATCATCCTCATGGACGTCCTTTGGACCTGCTCCATCAGCTGTATGTCTTTCTTGTTTTGCAGGCCCAGACCTGGATACAGTCCTCTAGATGGGGCCTCATGAGGGCAGAGCAGAGGCAAACACTTCTCTTGCCCTGCTGTCTACTCCTATTTTATGTTATTTTTACTTATAAAACAAACAAACAACAAAAAGAACAACAACAAACAAAAAACCACCATCATCACAAAAATGCATTATCTCCATATTCTAGATTGAATGTGAAAAATTTATAGTAGTGGGTGAGAAAATGCATGGTCATTGAGCTCCTCTAAGTAACCATGTACAAGCTTTTAGCCTCCTTCAGTAGTGAGGTAGCATATCTTATAACTTGCACGGCATTTTCATTGCAATCTGAACTATGCCTAAGTAATGCTTTGAACACAAGTCTGATTCCACAATCATGGATCTCTGAGTGCCATAAAATGGAATATATGTGGAGATGCAGTTTTTACATTTTGATTCATTTTTTATGTTAGTATCTACCAGTCACACAACAATCACTTCTTTTAAGAAAAGGCGGAAAGTACCACAGAGAGAGAAGAAAAAACAAAACAAAACAAAACAAAACAAAAAAAAAAAAAAAAAAAAAGAGAGAGGAGTGCACAGGAGACATCAAGGTCAGAAGAGGAGGAGAACATTCCCTGTAGCCTGTTGAAGACCCTATGCTAGAGCAGATATTCCCCAAATGCTGCAGCCCATGGGAGAATCTGTGCCAAAACAGGGGAAAAACATGAGTAAGAAAAAGTGGCAGAGAGAAACTGCTATATATACTTACTATTAACTTCACCTTCAGGCTTGTGTGTGATGAGAGGAAGTGTAGAACTCTCTGGAATGAGGGAAAAAAATAATCCCCATGTACACCCATGGAAATGGGCTTCATTTCAGACCTCAGATAAAATAAGAGGAACTTCTTTAAAAAATGACCAACACAATAAAAATTACAATGTCTTACTTAACTTCAGCTTGCTTTCAACTTGCCTTCATTCAGTAAAAATCCATGAATGGGGTTCAGTAAAAAAATACCTGTCTTATAGGGCAAGTTAAAAGTCATAAGTTTACAAAGAATGTACAGTCATGTGTAGAGGAATATTATTTCAACGACGTAGGGAAATCTGAGGGAAATTTTATTCCAATGCAGGCCTAGTTCAGAATTTACATTACTTATTTCATAGAGGCATAGACTCATAGAATATCCTGAGTTGGAAGGGACCCATAACGATCATCAAGTTATGTTAACAACCATGCAGGTGTAGATATGTGTGCAGACTAGGCTGATAACTATGCAATTTTTTTCCTCTTTTAATCATTATTGTAAATCAGTAAAAAGTATAGTCACTTTCTAATGCCAAGTACCAGCTTATGCAGTCAGGCAGTAGAAGAAATTTGATTTGCCATACATGGTAAAATCCATGATTAAATACTCTAGGAGGGGGAGGAATACATAACAGTTTTTTATTGCTGAATGAGAAAAATAATTTTTGGATGGATACCTAATAAAAAAAGTGGTGGCTTTGGAGGATTTTCCTTTCAGATACATTAAACAGTGGTCTCAAGGATGTATTCAAATATGTTTATGCTGCTGCAAAACAATGATAGATCTGGTGATAGAGGAAGAGCTGATAAAAGAAAATTTTATTTTTTTAATGTTTTCTTGAATTGTTTATTCCAGTACTTATGTGTGTGCACTTAAATGTTGTTCCAACATTCAGACATCCTTACAGACTTAACTATCTGCTTTGCATTATTGAACAGAAATATTTCTGAGTAATTTCACACTTATGTGTAATTGAAATATCTAAGCTTAAATTTTGATTTTAAATTATCACATTTATCTGCCATGAAATATTCCAAGTGATAGTAAATGGAGAAATATTCCTGTCTGGTTTTTATTGTAGTATAAATTAAATTCCAATTAGATATAAAAACACCCATTTTATTATTATTTTTTAGTTTGAATATCAATAGCTAAAACAGTTAAAACAGTCATGGATCTTCAATGAAAATTTGCTTAAACAATACACGTCACGTTCTGGTTATGAAAAAGATGTTTCTAAATTCTACTCATCACAGTAATCGGTTGATTGTTCCACATTTGATTTAGTAAGATGATCAATAACAAAATGTAAACAGGTTTTTTTTGTGTGTGTGTGTGTGTTTGAAGCAGTTATGAAGGGGAAAAATCTGAGGGAGTATTTATATAACACTTTCTATTGAAAGTATTTATATAACACTCTCTATTTGAAGACATTTCTTGTTAGAACAGACAGGAATTGCCAAAAGAAGAGAATTTCTCAGCTTACTGTAGAATTTTTTACTTAACATGTGAACATAAATGATATCTCTTAACTGAGTAACTATAGCAGTATCCATAGAAAGAAAATAACCGCTCTTCTAATTAAGATGGTTATGTGAATATCTTCTGTTTTAACAGAAAATATGGCATTTTAGAGTGAAATATTAAATTGGTATGGATCCTCTAGTTATCTTACAGAGAAAGTTTGGCCACAACAGCTGACATACTCATCAAAAAAGGAGGTCATCATAAGGTTTGAAATTCTGATTTCTCTCTTCTGAGGAAAGAAATTGGTAGTCAGCTGAATGAGGAAAAGAGACCTTTGAAAATGTCTTCCTAGGCAGGTAGATTAGGTTTACTTTTTCATTTATTCCTGGATATAGGTTTATAATACTTTTACAACAAAGTATAATGCATAATAAAATTTGCTTTTCCACTTTACTCAACTGGACATACATAAAATCTGACTCTTACTTTTTTTCTCCGCTCAAAAGTGTAGTGTATATGTATATATACACTAGGTCTCATAAGAATGCTTCAGTTTCTCAGTACATTTTCCTTTTCATCATAGAATTAGTAGCATGGCTTATCTGTATAGCACAAGGGAATGTTGGCATTTGCAGAATCAGGGGAAAAAAATCTAAATGACTACTAGGGATCAAAGATTGCTTAACATAAAATTAGAAATAGATAATGCGCATATAAACTTTGAGAGGTAGGGGGATTAAACATGTAAAATTTTTTCCTTGAAGATTTTCATATTATAGCACTAAATCAGATAGTTTAAAGATTTTTGTATGTAGGATTTATTTATCTACATTTCATTTATTTTCCTTAAGATATAGGAATATTATTGTAGTGCATAGTTATTTTATTTTAGTCTCAGTTGAAGAAATATGTAAGGAAGATGTCAGTAAAGAATTTAGAATTATAGTATTATAGACTCATAGAATCACTGAATGACTGGCAGAGCGCAGAGGGTCATCGTTGGTGGTGCAGAGTCTGGCTGGAGACCTGTAACCAGTGGTGTCCCCCAGGGGTCTGTGCTGGGTCCGGTCTTGTTCAACATCTTCATCAATGACCTTGATGAGGGGATAGTGGCCACCCTCAGCAAGTTTGCTGATGATACGAAGTTGGGAGGATTGGCTGACACGCCTGAAGGCTGTGCTGCCATTCAGCGAGACCTGGACAGGCTGGAGAGCTGGGCAGTAAGAAACCAGATGAGGTTCAACAAAAGCAAGTGTAGGGTCTTACACCTAGGGAGGAATAATTGCATGCACCAATACAGGCTGGGGGATGAGCTGCTGGAGAGGAGCTCTGCAGAGAGGGACCTGGGCGTCCTGGTGGACAACAGGTTGGCCATGAGCCAGCAGTGTGCCCTTGTGGCCAAAAAGGCCAATGGCATTCTGGGGTGCATTAAAAAGAGCGTGGCCAGCAGGTCGAGGGAGGTGATCCTCCCCCTCTATTCTGCCCTGGTAAGGCCTCATCTGGAGTACTGTGTCCAGTTCTGGGCTCCCCAGTACAAGAAAGACAGGGATCTCTTGGAAAGAGTCCAGCGGAGGGCCACAAAGATGGTGAAGGGCCTGGAGCATCTCCCCTATGAAGAAAGGCTAAGTGAACTGGGTCTATTTAGCCTTGAGAAAAGATGACTGAGAGGAGACCTGATCCAGTTTTATAAATATCTAAGGTGTGGCGGCCATAGCGGTGAGGCCAGTCTCTTTTCAGTGGTACGTGGAGACAGGATGAGGGGAAACGGACATAAGCTGCAGCATAGGAAGTTTCGCACGAATGTGCGTAAGAACTTCTTCACGGTAAGGGTGACGGAGCACTGGAACAGGCTGCCCAGGGGGGTTGTGGAGTCTCCTTCTCTGGAGATATTCAAGTCTCGCCTGGACGCCTACCTGTGCGACCTGGTGTAGGGAACGTGCTTTGGCAGGGGGGTTGGTCTCGATGATCTCTAGAGGTCCCTTCCAACTCCTACAATTCTGTGATTCTGTGATTCTGTGACTTGGGTCAGAAGGGATCTCAAAAATATCTAGTTCCAATCCTCCTACAGTTGTCAGAATTGCCAATCACTACACTGGTCTCCAGATCAGCTTGCCCAGCTCCCAAGCCAACCTGGCCTTGAATCCATCCAGGAGTGGAGCATCTGCAGCTTCTCTGAGCAGCCTGTTCCAGCATCTCTCTCTCAGTGAAAAGTTTCCCAAACATTTAATCTAAATTTCCTCTCTTCTGTTTTAAAGCCATTCCCCCTTGTCCTATACTCATATAACATTTGTTTTCCCTCTCGTTTATAAGCTCCCTTTAAGAATTGGAAGGCTGCTATCAGTTTTCTCCTGAGCCTTCTGTTCTCTAGGATGAACAAGCATGAGAGATTATTCTTTTATGCCATTGTCTCAAAGCTTGCTGATGAACAAGTCCAAGCAAGTCCTGGGAAAGGATTGAGAAATCCTTTGTCTGGAGAACACTGATGGACAAGTCCTGGGCAAGAGTTGTGAAATCCTTTGTCTGAGGCACACAGACAAGGCAAGGGGCAGTGAGAGAGAGAGAAGCTGCAGATTAATGGCCAAGAAGCGATCTTTTGTGTGGGCTTATGGCCGTCTCAGGAGGTGCTGCACATGACACTTGCTCAAGCACCCAGGAATATCATGTAGTCAGGAAAAAAGGAGGATAAAAAAAGGACAAACCATGAGTTTAGGTTTTCTGACAGCAGATTCCTCACAAAGAAGAAGGATTTTTCTGGCAACAGACTCCTCATGAAGAGGTTTTTTGGGCATGAGAAGCCCTACATCCTGCCCTTCTTCCTCTGGGACCTCACTTCCTGCTACCTGCTTGCTGCCCAAGGCTGGCCATGCTTCTGCAGCTCTCCCCCTGCACTTTTGCCTCGGATCATTGGGATGGTGAGCAGCAGAACTGCTGCTGGATCCTGGTGGTGACTATCCCCACTTCATGCAATTCTTGTTTATTTCCTATCTTTTCTATCGCCCTCCTTCCCTTCCCCTAATTCATAATAGTCACCGTCCTTCCCTTCCTATCTCCCCAATGAGGATTTATAATAAACTAATTGGACCAACATTTGAACCATTGTTTCTTAATCTCACGCCAGGTATACAGATATCAAAGAACCTCCTCTCCCTCCTATGAATTGGAGCGAGAAAACAAGCCCAACTCCTTCATCCAGCCTTTGTAGGACAGATGCTCCAGCCCTCTGATAATCTTAATAACTCTCTTCTGGACCCATTTCAAAATCTTCACACCTTTCTTGCACTGGGGGCCCTATTCCTGGATGTAAATCGGGCCTCAGAAGGGCAGAGCAAAACTGCATAATAACCTCCTTTGCGGAGCTGATCACCCTTCTTTTAATGTAACTCAGAATACAGTTGGCCTTCTGGGCTGCAAGTGCACACTGCTGGCTCATGTTAAGTTTTTCATCCACCAAGACCAGTAAGTCCTTCTCAACAGAGCTGCTCTTAAGGAGTTATTTTCCCTGTCTTTACATATATCTGGGGTTGCCCCAACCCAACTTGAACACCTTTTGCTTGTCTTTGTTAAACCTCATTAGTTTCACATTTTCCCATCTTTCAAGTCTGTCCAGATCCCTCTGAATTGCATCCCTTCTTTCTGTAGTGTCAACTGCACAAACTTGCTGAGCATTTGATCCATTAACTATGCCATTGATAAAGATGTTGAAAACTACTGGTACCAAATGGGCCCTTGGGAGATAAATATTACTTGTCCATCTGTACATAGAGCTGCTGATTATGGATCTCTGGCTGTAAACTTCCAACCAATTCTTTATCCACTGTATAGTCTACACTTCAAACCCTCCAATTTAGAGGCAAGGATGTAGCATGGGACAATATGGCCTGGCTGTCAGTGAAGATTAAAGCAAAGAATTTAAAGGGGGTACACTTTGTTTGACCTATCTCCTCTGACCATTGTACCTGTAGAATCCCTTGATATTTTTCACATTACTCATCAAGTGTAGTTCCATCTGTGCCTTGGCTTTCCTGATCCCATCTCTGCATGTCCAGATAGGATTTAAAGGCAGATAGAAAGCATGATTGGACTGGATTGCAATGTTCAGGTTTATTTTTTTGTATTTTTTAAATTCTAGGAATATATATATATATTTAATGTATGTACTATGAGAATACTGCCACTGCTTTTAGCAATTGAAGTAAGTCATTTCTTTCTTTTTAGCTTCATGTATTTGGAATATGAACTCTAGAATCCTAATGACTACATCTACCCAGTCGTGTGTGTTTTTAATAAATGCAGTGGGCTATTCATTCTACTTTTGTTAGTTCTACTATTACATTTGAAAACCACTATATCGACTGTATTCTGCTGTTTATATCACTGTCAATGACATGATTTCCTGTAAAATACTTTATTATTCATGCATGCTATGTCAGATTATCCTTCTTGAAGTTATGTAATTTACTTCTGAACTGGCATTTGTATTTAATTGGAAACTAGATTTATTTTTTATCTTATTAACACAAACATGTTTCCCTATTACTTATTAGTCTACATGCTGATAAAGGAAATATGGAACTGATATTTATAGAATTAAAAATAAAAATATAAATAAGTGAGGAGAGAAAGATGAAGAGCAAGAGGGAGAAGGAGAGAAAAATAAGGAGATGTACTGTGAGTTATCTTCAGAGTTCCTGTCCTCTGAAAAAAAGAAGTTAATTGATTTAAAATAAAAACAAAATGAACTGATATTTAGTCTACACTCCAAACATTTCTCTGTATAATTGAATCACAAAACAGTAAGTGAACTGAGGGCACAGAAAGCCTTGACTTGGAACATAAGTCATATTATGAATCTTATGGAGTGCCATGAATTCATATTTAAATTCTATTTATACTAAAAGATTTTAACTAGAGGTCTTCTTTTCTTCTGCTTTCCAACACAAATTATTTTCATGCAATTCTATAACAATTTATTTTTAGGTATTTACCATACTAAATTTTACCACTCTAGGTAGTGTTATGGTATAAAATAGGAATGATTTTCTGCAAAACAAACAAACGAACACAAAATTATATTTTTTTGTTACAGGGGCTTACTGAAGAAACATAAAAAATTTATAAGAACTGTCGGATTTTCCATTTGGTTGTTCATTTTGTGCAAAAATTTGTTTTATAAGCAGAGCCATGAAAGTTAACACTGATAACAGTATATATATCTATATATACATATATATTACATATATATATATATATACACACATATATAACATTCTTTTTCACAGACTGATTATACATTAACTTTCATATAATCAGAAAAGGGTATATACAAAACATTAATTAGATGTCTTCAAATTAATGAAGGTGGTGAAACTGTCTCATTTAAGACTGGTTTGTGTTCTTTACCCTCTGCAAAGTCCTGTATCTGTAACTTTTGAGGGAGATGCATTTCATAAATTGTTAATTATGCAATGCAGTCTGAATAAATGATGCAGTGCAAGTGGGCAAAACTCTTTTTCTGGAGCTAAATACCCTAGTGGAGTTCCACAAAATTAATTTCAAATTGAATCTACTAAGTAAATGGGATAAGTTTTCTACTTCTCGAGGAAGTAATAGTATGAGCAAACTTCAGTCTTGCTAAAAGAAAAAATAATGGAGCTCAATTTCTGCAACATTAATTTTTCAAGACACGTTATATCTTTAAATTATAAGGGTGTGCAGAGGTTTCTTCACTTATACCCAGTCAGAAACCCTCTCATTTCTATATTTTAAATAGAGGGCATTTGAGAACAGGCTTTTGTATAGCTGTGATTGAATGAGGAATTAGAAATCCTCATTAGAAATGGATGGTGATCCATGCCTAATTTTTAAAGCCAGTGAAGCTGATAAATAAGTAAATAAGTTTTAGCACACATCCACTGAATACTGGGAAAATATGCTGCAACAGGTAAAACTCTGCAGATGGGAAAACAACAATGAAATAAAGCAAAACAAAGAAGTGACATAATAGTTTGAGAAAACAGGCAACAAGCTTTGACATCTACAACTAATAAAGCCAATTACCTTTTTCCCCAGCTTGTCTTCTAAATTAAAGTTTTCTACTGTGCATATGACATTTTTATTTTCAGGATTCAATTTCCTTATAAGCTTCCACAATTATAATTTGAGCCATAGAAGGAACCTGAAAAATAATCTAGTTCCATCTCCATTTGTTATGGGCAGGGACCCCCTTCCACTACTTACTTTGCTCAAAGCCCCATTCCACTTTGCTTTGAACTCTTCTAGGCATGTTGGCCCATGATGTCATGGGTAGATGTTGGTGGTATGGTAGAGAATGTTGAAGCAGCAGAGGGACAATCTGACAAAATAGTGTCTGATATTGAAATGTGCATGAAGAAAAGATGTGTCACTGAATTCCTCCAAGCGAAAAAATTACACCCATTGATATTCATTGATGCTTGATTAACATTTACATAGACCAAACAATGGGTGTTATCACAGTGGAGCAGCAGGTGGTGTGTTTCAGCAGTGGATCTTCTCTGCTGGTGCAGATTTTTACAAGTGCAGCATACAGGCTGTTATTCATCACTGGTGAAAATGCATAGATAATGGAGTGCCTGTTGCAAAAAGTGTTTTGCAGCTGATAATATGCTCTATCAAACAGTTTTATTGTGCTCTTTGTATCTGTTGTAGTTTTCATGGAAATAAATAGGAGGCATTACTTTCAGTGTGACTTAATGTACAACAGCCAAGAAATTGTTTGTGTCTCTGACATTAATATTTTGTTTAATATTTTAATTTAAATATTAAAGAACAAAAAGTGTGGCACTTGTGAAGTTTTGTATATTTTCTCTCTAAGGATAGTTTTTTTTTTCCTCCACCATTTTAATATAATTAATCAATAATAGTCATCTGCATACTCCTTGCTACTTTAGTGTCAATTAGATTTATATTCTGTGCTATATAAAATTAATTGCATATGTAAACTGAAATAAGAAATTACAGCATAGTGAAGTGCAAGAAGAGATTTCCTGAATGAGATTATTCTGCATTTAAAATGTGGAATAAACATCTGAGGCAGATTTGGATTTTTTCTTTATCTTGTATCAACACATCATGTGGTTATGTTTTCCAGTACTGTTGCTGTTGTATTAAGTAGAATGTCTGAAAGACACATGACAGGGTTAATATCTATTAGCCTTATTACCTAAAATCTAAAGTCGATTTTTCAAAGATGTTTTTCATATTTAACAAAATGACAATTTCAGAGAACTTCAGAATATCTGAACTTTTTAAAAAATCTCCTGAAATACTTATGAAAGGGTATGAGAAGCAAAACAGATGAAGCAGATGCCACCTTTTTAGTGCTTTTTCTTGTCAGAATTCAAAATTCAGAAGGATTTAGCTATTCCTTCTAAAACTTAAAAAATGAACTAGAAAAGAATTACACAGTATGTATCATTATGAAGGTTCTGGAATATCTCAATGTTCTCTTGTCAGACTAGTACCCTGAAGCTGAAAGCCAAATCTCTTGACTTTGACATTATAAAAAAATGAAAAAATATATTATTGTAGTATGCATTTGTATACATGTCTTTAGACTGAGACATTATTGCTAAATATTGTCTTTTGACAAAAGACAAATGTCTTTTAGACATTTTATGCTAATTTGCCAATATCCAGATTATACCACAGCAGGAAGCTCCAGATATTTCAAATTCTAAAGGCAGGTTTTTTTTGTTTGACAAGAACTAATAATATTTCATTTTCTAGTATATGTATTTATATTGTTAGAGAAAGCTAAACTTTCAGATATGAAGGAACCTTTATTTATACATTACACTAGGTCAATAAATAATTCCATAAGATGAATAAATAAACTTTTCACATAATTTTGCTTGGTCTATTTCATAGATTTAGTAAAATGATTATGAATTTAAATTGAAATTAATTTGGAGCATTTAAAAAGCTATTTTCAACTATATTCTAATGTTTATTTCTAGTAAAATTAGAAGCTACCATTGCAAAATTACTTAACTTCTTTTCTCTGATCTTCTGAAATAAACAAAGCAAAATTCTAGCAGCATTTTTCATCACCAGGTAAGATATTATTAACTAATCCTTGTAAGAACAAATATTTTACTGATAGCACTGCATAAGGAAAATATCTTTTTAAATTATGTTCCTGACTATAGATTATGGTATCTGTATTTTAAGGTTCCATGCTATCTTGTTAAATTTGTAGATTACTTTGTAATGTATTTTTTGAGTTTACTTTAAGAAACTTGTTTATTCTTGAACCTTACATTCTAGTTTACATCTGTAGCTTAATACTCATGCTATTCTAAGCAAGTAAAGTCTATGTCCTACACAAATTACAGGTGTGAACAGATCTTCTGTAACTTGTGAGACGAAAGTCAACGAGACTTTAAATAAAGTCCCTGTCCATAAGATAGGTGTACTTTTATTTTATTTCCCCAGTTACTACTGTCCTGATCCTTGCAGCAGCATTACCATTACTATCAAAACAAACAAACAACAACAAAAAAAAACACAAACCAAACCAAAAAACCCAAAACCATAGAATCATCATTCTCCTTTACAGAATTCACTTTTTTTGTTTGTTTTATTTTCATGACATCAAGATAAAGACAGAAATAAACTGAAACATCTAAGGCTATTTTATGAGATGGAATCTAATCCCCTTTCAGGATGTTTTGAGCTCTTTGCGTCAAGCTGAAGGAATTCAAGTCAGAATCTGAATAAAATAACTTTAGGTATTTACAAAGCAGACATCTACACCTGTGATTGTAGAATAGAAGCTTGCAGACTCCTTCTATACTGTTGATTGGGAAAGATAGAGACCTCTAAAGAGCAATTAATCTATCCGAGATATCCAAGATGCTTATTTCTAGCTGTTTGCTATGAAGTGACTGCAGAATAGTTAGCTCATTTCATTACATAAATTCTGCATCTGGTATCTACATGAAGCATAATAAAGTGAGAAAGACATGAAAAGGCAAGGGCAATCAATTACACTAAAATTCTGATACTTTTAAACTACTGAATATCTGGCACCTTTTCTCAGTAGCTAGTAGGATCTGCATGTATTTAAGCACTTCTATCTACTTTTATAATCCTATACGCATCCATATATTTAAAAAATGTGCAACACAGTTGCATAGAGCTCAGTTTATGTTACTCAGTAGACTATAACGCAAAACTGGTTCAGTGTAATGTTCTTATGCCTGACATGAGTTGATCTCTAACGGCTGGACTTTGGTCAATTCAGCAATATGAGGAACTTGAGACACTCAATCTGAACAGCATATATTTGAGTCAATTATGTTTGTTCAACCAATCAGTGAGTTGATATCTAGTAGAGCACATTAGGGATATAGGAAATAAACGACTCTAATGGGCAAGAAAGAGCAACTTTCAAGTACTGATGATTTCCATGTAAATCAAAATTACATAACTGAAAGAGAAATAACTATTCTAAATATTTAGCAGTTTGCATGCTTATTTCAGCTATTCAGACACCAAAAAATCAAGGCTATTTAGAATTGCATTTTTACATCTGCATTTTTCTTTGATGCTGAGTTCTTGAGAATTAGTAAATACTGCTCAAGGTTTGGTCTTGGGGCTTTGGAATGATGCTGCAAGGGATGAAGCTTGGTAGAACTGCAGTTAGGAAGCTGGAAAACATTGAACTTTCTGATTTAATTGTACAAATAATGTGATAGTATTTATCTCACTGCAATTATTTGAGTTGAGTGATCACACATTTTTTGGTCCTCAGGAGAAGTTCTGTTGCTTATCTCACCAGTAATAGTAACAAAAGTATAATCTTAACTAATTTTTATTTTTTTTAAAAAATGTTAGAAGAAAAGGACTACAATGGAAAATTCAAATTATCATTACTTTTTAAATTAGCAAATAAAAGCAACTTTTTATTTTAAGTGTAAGACAAGAGGAGTAAGCTATTGTTAACTAACTGTAGAAAGGGCACCATTTTGCTACAAAAGACTAGTTAAAATAAAAATATTTTTTAAAAACAGAATCGTAGAATCATAGAATCAATTGTGTTGTAAAAAATCTTTAAGATTGTTTCATCCAAATATCAGCCTGGCCTACTAAGCCCTGTTCACAAGACTCTCATGTACCTCCAGCGCTAGGGACTTCACCACTTTCCTAGGCAGCCCATTCCAATACTTAACCACCTCTCCATAAAGAAATTCTCAATTTAATACTCTTTTGGTGCTACGTAATACCATTTCCTCACAATTTCCTCATCTGAGAAAAGAGACTGACAGCCTCTTTGTATAGTAAAATTTTGTGAAGTTAATACAAACATATCGATATAAAATTGAAGATGTGACAGGAACACACAGTCAGAGACTGATTTTATCTGTGTCTAAATTTGAGAAGTGAGCATATTAAACAAAACAAGGAAAATCTTTATAGAGATGTTCATCTTCCTTCCATATCTGATTAATTCAAGCACTTTCAATGGCTTGTTGAGTTGTAACAGAATCTACTTAGTCCTGTTCAGGTTTCTAGGAAAGTCTTTTTCCATAAATTCTGAAGTTATACTTTCTCCCAAGACTCCCAAACTTAACTGTGCTTCAGAATCATTAGTATATAGTTCTCATCCACTTTGCTTTTTATATCTAGTAATCACTACAAAATTTCACAGGATGAACATGGTCAATTGCCTTTAAGTAAAGGCAGCACACCTTCAATGATGATGCTCTATTGTGCTCTTTCAACATAACAGAAAGCACTGTGCATGAATAGCTGCAGATGAACTTGTCAATACCACTTACTAGTAATTCACTATACTAATTGAAAGGTGGGTACTTCTTGGCAAGTATCTGACAAAAGCAGGCATCCACAGTGTTATGTCAAGAGGAAGCACTGGCACTGAGTAGATATGCAATCATCTTTTGCAAGATGAGGAGATCTCTTGAACTTCATATTTGGATTTTAGTTTAAGCCTGGAAGAATGAAATTTAATCTGTTTACAAAAATTGATTTTAGTATTAATTGTATTTTCCACAGGTATCCGTACATAAGGAAATTTCTTTTTCCAACTTACTGAATTCATGGCACCAGAAGTATCCTGTAAAGAAACAATTCTAATGTACAGTTATTTGCATTACAAGAAAAGTGGCCCCATGCATATCTTTGGAACTCATCATAGAATTTCATTAATTGTTCCATTACTTATGTGGCATGAGAGAAGGAGATTTGAATGTTCTTCAGCAGTTTTTAACTTCTATAAATGTATCAGAAACCTTTCTTACATTTCATTACTTAGTGAAATACTGATTTTCTCTAAGTTCTCTTTAAAATAACATTATTATACTTAAGGCTTTTTTTTTCCCCATCTCTGATTTTTAAATATTTATTTCATTTCAACTTTTTTTTTTTTTCTAATTATTTCACTTTTTTAAAAAATAGCAATTTCTAAATGAGCTCTATGGCATAAAAGGAATGAACAGATAATAAGAAAATTTCTAGTACTAAAGCAAAGCAAGTGCCTTCATTCCAAAAAACAAACAAACAAACAAAAAAAAAACCAAGCAAGAAAGCAAAGACCTCTCTTATTTTTGTGAATCACAAGAATATCTGTAATACTGATGTAATTACGTATTTATTATATATTTATCCTGAATAGCTTTTTCTATTTTTCTCAACTCTTCCTCTGCTAAATCTTTCATTAAACATTTATAGAAGCAGAAAGCTAAACCTATTGAACATTAGTAAGTGCTTCATGAACTGCTGTGGAAGCTATAAGAATTTAGCATATATTATTATTTTTTAAAATTTCTTACAATGTTCAAATGGTCTATAAAGAAGCAAAGTGAGATGTAGTACCTAGTGCCATAAAAGCTATAGTGAATATAACTGGAATGATAGATGGTGAGGCATAGTCTTACTGCCATGTTTGTAATGCATGTTGCTTTGTGCAACATTTTTTGCAGCAAGTGACATACCATTCACAGTTCACCAAGTGATGAGAAGGTGTAGTCAAAAAGCAAAAATATTTAGGGTAAAAGAGGACAGATGTGCTTTGTAAAAATGGTAGACAAGGACATCATGGCTTTACATATGAGGAAAAGACTAACAATATAATGAAAGATTATATTAATATTTTGACTGATTGATATTTGTTTGCATATGTTTTAAACAGTTGTAACTACACAAGTTTTCCTATTCATGTAAAACTCCTATATAATTCAAAGAGTAGCATTTGTCTCTCGATTCCAAATATTTCTCTTTGCATAGAGTGTCTTCAATGATTTAGATCATTCAAAATAATAGTTAAAATAGATAATGAACAGAAATCTTTTGATTTGAGAAGCCTGTCTGGAGCATACTTACATCTTAAAAGTCCAGAAAGAAACATGAATAACAAGGATAGAAAATTCTATGAATTTTCATTTGTTCTTCAGTTAACACTGGATTCTTAGTCCATGCATATTTGCATTTACAGCTGTTGCACTTTCTGGTTTACTTTTGAAGTCAGCTTTTCTTTCCCCTCCCTACTGTATTTTGAAAAACAAACAAACAAACAAACAAACAAACAAACAAATAAATATGGTTTGAAGCAGAATGTCCCAGTTTCCTTGTTATTGCTTAGAGTTCTGGAACTTCCTTCCATGTAACTTCTGCTAAGATTGTTCTATGCATATTTAAAGCTTTTTGGTACAGTATATTCTGGCCATGAAATTTCCATTTAACCTAAAGTGCATTTATTCTTGCGTACACAACCTCATTTTCTGAAGAGTTACTGATTAGTCAAGGCTAAGTATTCTTATACTTAGTCTGCTTGTTTTTTCAATTTTCTGGGGAAAATAATATCACTTAAACAACTGGTTTATATATGTGCATATATATATATATGTTAATTATTCATGGGACACCAGGTCTTCCTCTCAAATTTGAGAAAGTCTCCTTCTCAAGATTACCAAAAGACGCATTTGGAGTAGTTGGAAATGGTTCCTTGCCATTGCCACTGCTGACTGTAGCTCTGGTTATTTTTAGGAAGCTGCTAGTCTTTTTTGACAAAACAGTACTGGTTCCAAGATACCAGTGACCATGGACCAGTGTTCTCCACCAGCAAGAAAGATTTAGTTGATGTCATTGAGGACATCATTAAAATCATTAAAAGAGTACAAATATTTGGGAAATATATTAACTAACAGTAGTAAATTTCATGTAAGGAAGAGGTAAAACAATAGCAATAGTGTGTGTGAAAATAGGTACAGTAGAAAAGTTAAAGATTTCTAATTCTATTTTCACATTCTTTGCATCTTGCCCATTTTAGTAAAGTACAGCTGCTAACAGCTCAAAGCAAGGAATTTCTTAAATAGCAAAAGAGCATCACGTAAGACTGAAATGCATCCTTTTGCACATTGCTTTCAAAGCATACAAAGTTCTTGACTAATAAAAGATTTTAATGAGGGTAATTAAAAAAAAAAAAAAGTAAAACATGTAAAAGATGTACCAAATGAACTATTTCTACTCCTTCTGTAAGATATTTCGCAATGCGCTAAAAAAAAAAAAAAAAAAAAAAAAAAAGTACCAAAATGTAGACATATCTACACATGAAGTATCTACTACAGATATGTAGGTTATTCTGTGTAGCATTAATTAGTACTTTTTATTATTATTATTATTTTTTTTTTCAAGGACTGGAATAATATAAAATACCAAAAGATGCAAAGATGAAAATTGAATAGTTAGCCAATCAAAAAACCAAAAAACACTTTTACACATTTTCTTTTTCATTCTGTATATTTCTGTGTGTTTTACACATTCTTTGGATATGTCATCTTATTCCAGAACTGTAATGATAAAAAAGGAATTATCTTACTTTCCATATATCTTTACTTTGGAACAATAAGGCATAAGTTATTAACAAGAAGGTAATAAGGACAAAAGGTTAAATATGGAGGAGGTTCCCAGCTCTGGAGTCTAGAGTTTAGTTTGTTTTTTTTTTCCTAATCTCTACCATGTACTGCAACAGCAACAGCTCTTCTGGTTGTCCTGTCTTCAATTTGAAGAGGAGCTGATTAGTTGTCCAGGAAGTAGTGCAACAAATCATGTCTGCATTTGGTATGATGGAGTATCAGGACCCTAGAAAATGCTAGGGAGAATAATTGTTTTTTTCTTAGTAACTCCGTGACAACACAGCTGAAATATGCTAAGCAGTGATAGATGGTTAGGTATTGCAATGGAAGAAAAGTAAAAATTAGTGAAAATGTGGAAGTTTGTATTGAAATGTGTTAATCTTTACGTAGAGTAATAATATACAAATGAAATAGGAAGTGCTGTATAGAAAGAAACAGAAATTCATCTGCATTTGTTTCGATAGAGACAGATAAAGAAGTTTAGGGTTTTCTTTTAAACTACTGCAATAAATACATGTAAGTACATGTAAGTACATGAAGGAATTTAAAAGTGTATATATTAAATTTCTTGAGTACAACATCATTCAATAGTCATCTGCTAAAGAGTATCCTTTAATATAGTAGACTGTGTCAAAGCTAATTTGTATGTCTGGATAAACCACTGGTCTGATCCATTATAATTATTACTATTTTTCTAAGACTTTTTATTTCCTTGCTTTGAACTGGATAATGCAGTTTAATGCCTACTTTCCTTGTTATCTGGAGTGAATAATACGTAATATAATAGATAACACTTACAAAACGTTTTATTTTTCAGTTGTGAAGTGGTACACTGACAATTTCACCAGTGAATTGATTTCAGAAATGACATATTAATAGTTTTCAAATAAAGAAAGATCTGGTTGTACGTGTTTAAAAAGCTTCTGTAAATGTGGTAATTTTTTCCCATATGAAGACATTTCTTTGTAATATGCTTATGTATATGCTTAACATTTATGAATGTTAAATAAAGCCCAGGTATTTATCTATCTAATCTATCTATCTATCTGTCTTGAGGATCTTGTGTTGAATCTGATTTATATATATATAAATAAGTTGATCCTTTTTCCTTATTAGCGATCTAAGGCTATCACTGGAAGATCCAAATATGAGCTGTCTCACAGGCCATAATTTCTTTTGTGGGCTTTGTATGCATATTTAAGCATAATATGCAAGATCTCGTGAAGGACCGTGGCCATAACATTGTATCAGTTTCCAATCAGTTTCCAACCAGGTAGAAATCCTGGTACTCCTGCTGCTTTACTGAATAGTAACACTGCAGTATTTCTGAACTAGCAAAATGTATTTCCCCTTATGACAATAATGGCTAGAATGGATAGCCAATGGATGTTACTTCAAATGTGATGTTTCAATCTATGTAAATATAAACCTATTGTGAGAATCCTTTTTTTTTTTTTTTTTTTTTTGGCTCAAAGCTTGCTTCCTGAGGTATTTCTTGTGATAAGACTCTGATTGATTTATTGAGGAGGCAAGTGATCTGTGCTACCGTGTGACAATCAACATCACTTTGTGGACATTTGAAAACACCTTCTTCCAGAGCTGCTTGCCTCTGGAAGAGAGTGCTCAGGAGTGTTTACTGGCGGAAGATCTGGCCTGTGACTAAATAGCTCCAGCTTGGTATGGGAAAACTGGGGAATGATACCATTGAGTCCTGTGACAAACAGGATGCAGGTGGGCATCCCTGCTTCCTCTGATCAGCTGGCAAGGCCCGGAAGATGGAAATAAAGGAGTTTCTGCTGAGATCCCAGAGCCAGAGGTTGCCACTCCAAAGAGAGCTGACTCAACTACTTTGGAACCATTGAAAAGGAGCCATCATCGCCGTGGTCACCGTCATCATCGTCGTCAACAGAACAACACCCGACGACCCACCACTACTGAAGATCAAGGACTGAACTACCAAGCACGCTGGATCCATGGTGGTGACTATCTCCCTCTTGCTTCCTATGAACACCTCTTGCTTCTTCTTTCCTATCTTTTCTATCACCCTCCTTCCCTTCCCCATTACCCTTATTTGTAATAGTGTCCATCTTCCCCTTCCCCCAACTCCCTGATTAAGATTTGTAATAAACTGGTTGGACCAACATTTGAACCATTGTTTCTTAGTCTCACACCGGGTATATAGATGTTAAAAGAACCTCCTTTCACTCCTATAAATTGGAGCGAGACACCTATGTTACAAAATGAGTTACTACACAGTTAAAGACAAAGGTAGAAAGGAAGAGATAAAGTGCTTTATCTGTCTTCTGAAGAGTCTTGCTGTAAACAGTCTAAAGAAACTTACTTTCTACACTCTGCATCCAGATTCCAGGCTCAGGCTTTAAAAGCTCCTTTATTAATGTATATGACAGTTCTTAGATAATGTGTGCTCTAAGAGTAAATGAATTCTAAAAAATCTGAAACTAATTCCCAAAGTTACTTTTACCAATAACTTTACTAGAGATGGCAGTTTATGTCTTAGATACATCACTAAATTAAATTCAGCAATTATCTTCCATCTTTCTGTGATACAAGGCACACTTAAATTCAGAAATTTATAAGGTATAGCTAATATTAATAACCTAAACTACACAATATCATTAAATTAAATCTTTACAGAAGCAAAGTAATTAAATCAAATTCCTTATGTTATACCATTACAGGAAGAACAGAATATTTTGATAAGACGTATGGGAATTTACATTAAATAAATAAGCCAGTACATATGTATCATTGATGTGGATACCTTTATAAAAAGCAAATATTGTGTGAAGAATAGAATCTACATTCCAGCAATAATATAACCAGTAACTCATACTAATATTTGGAATACTGTGTAGGAATACAGACTTCCTGAAATACATAGACTGAACCTCAGGAAACAGGCATGCATCTTTAACTATTTTAGACTTCATTTAAGACTTCTTAAGGAAAATGTCCAAAATCAATAAACTCTCAAATATACAATGATTAATCAGTAAAAAATAGGTAAGTTAAACATTCTTGCACCTGCTTCAAATTATTCAAGGAAAAAGAGTATGAAAAAAAATATCACAAAGTTGTCACTTCAAGCATTTATTAACTTACTATTCACATTTGTGATATAGCTCAAGGCACTCTTTAATGCCAGATAGATCTGGCTGAAATCTTAGCATTATTTATATTACTTTTATCAGGAAGGACTACTGTTTGAGGTAATGAAGAGAAGAACAAAATTTTATTTTCCTTTTTTATCTTTTAAAGAAGGAATAAATGTTACAATATTAAAAATATTTAAATGGATGAAAATGTAAAGATTTCAACAGTAAATGACACTACTAGAAGAACCATTAACAATAAAGTTGTCAAAAAAAAAAAAGAGCCTACAGATCTTTCTGTTATTTTTTTATTTCAAAAAAGAATGTTTTTAATATTATTATCAGAGTAAAAAGCTTAAATTACAGTTTCATTCTGATCATAAAAAAGAAAAAGAAAAAAAAGAAGAAGAAAAAATCTTTTAAAATCTCCTAAAATCACTTTCCAAATTATTCCTCATATTTGCTTCATTTTCCTCCCACCCTAGAGAAAAGAAGTAGATGCATGTGCTGAAAAATTTTACAAGCACTTCTCAGATACTTTATTACAATCTTATAACAACTTGATGGTAGCTCTGATGTGGATGTCACTTACTATGCCCTTTCTGTGAGGTTAATTAATAGTTTGTGTAAATGCCTAGATCTTTTCTGATGTCTATTTCTATTCTGAATCATCAAGAAAAAAACCATATATATATATCTTGCAAGCATACAGCTAATTGAAAACTGGTTGTAGGGACCAGTTTTTGTTCATTCAGAAATAATAAATGGAATTAAACAATTCAATATATCTTATTAAAACTGCAATTTCTCAGAACTGCTTTAGGAAAAAATGTTCCTGGCTTATTGAAATATTTACTTTTGATATTAGAGATCATACCCATATCTCTGACCATATCTTCAAATTTTACTCTAGGCTTTCTGTATTTCTAGTTTTTAGATGTTTCAATATTTCAGACACTTCAGTATTCCTTTTTTCCCCAACTTATGGGATTTTAGTTCATCCATATGTTAAACAAACAAACAAACAAACAAAAAAAAAAACCCAGAAACAGTTGGATTTTAAATACAAATTATACTTCTATGTGTTTGCAATAAAATATAATTCCATTGAAATAACTATATTTATTGATTAAAAACAAACAGAAAAGAACATAAAACCCACTCCAAGTGATAATTTAATAAACTAGTAAGACTGTGTAGAAAAAAAAAAAATGCTTCAACTAGCTAGCATTTTCCTATAGAAGTATTTCATATTCAATAACATGCAGTTAATTATACTCAAGTTGCACTTCTTCTTGTGCTTATTACCAAAACATTATAACCTCTCTGACCCTTTTCTGTATCTTTGACCTAACTGTTGTGAAGACATAAGATGATGTGATGACATTCAAAAGACAGAAAGAATTTGCTCAGCAAATTCTGAGAGCGTTTGTAGCTGGTTTAACTTGGACAGCTGCCAGGTTTCCACCAAGCTGCTCTCTCACTCCCTTTCTAAGGAATACAGAAGAAAATTAAATGGAAATCTTGTAGGTTGAGATAAATACAGGGAGATCACTCACCAGGTACCATAATGAGCAGAACAGGGTCAACTTGGGAAGAGCAACTTAAGTTTTTTGCCAACTGAAAAAGAATATAATAGTAAGAAAATAAGCAAACAAAACCTAACTAAATAAAAATTCCTTCCCTTCCTTCTCCATACTCCCCTTTTTCCCCTGGTTCAATGTCAGTCTTCTACCTTCTCCTTCTGAGCAGTGGAATGGAGGTTGCTGATAGCCCTTAACACTCAGTCTCTGTTGTTTCCTACTAATACTCATAGCTGCTGGAACTGGATCTGAAAAGGTGATAATTTCTGGACTCTTCTTATAGAGGTTTCCACTGCAGCCACTTCGTACATAAACCTTGCCACATAAACTCAGTACAGCAACAAATATGGCAAGAAAATAGGTTATAATTTGAAAATATTTATCTTTTCTAGAAGAGCAGCATCATTCATCATTTCCATTGTCAGAGAACCACTTCCAAGAAAGCAGAAGTCATCACAGATAACTTATTTGAGAAGACAAACACCTGCTGTCCTACCTCCTTCTCCTCCTCTCAACCCGTTTTATAGCTGAACATGTCACCGTATGGTATGGATTATCTCTTTGGTCACTGAATCTGCTGTCCTAGATGTATCCCCTCCCAGGTTCGCTGTGATGATTATTGACAGTATAAAAGAGAAAGGCAAGGCAGGAAAGGTAGGGATGTAGCCCTCTATGGTAAGAAAGAATGAGAATGTATGGAAATTAATGATGGTGATGATAGGGTTGAGATATTATGGGTCAAAATAAAAGCGAAAGCCAGTAAGACTTTTGCAAACCTTCTACCTCTTTGCTAGTAGAACAGCATAAAAGGTAGAAAAGTTCATGCCTATATGCAAGCACTCCTAGAGCTTAACATATATTATCTAAAAATACTGAAGTACATTAGAAAAAAATAAGAGAGAAAAATGATATTTTTTCTCTAAATATTATGTGATATATGTGATAATTCTTTGTAAATGGAAAACACATATTCTTGATTTCTTCTAGGTGATTTTTCTTGCATGGGTTTGAAGAACATGTTTTAGTATGTATTTGATTGAAATTTAGAAAGCAATAGTGTGAAACAAAACAAAACAACAAACAAACAACAAACAAATAAAAGTTGAAAGATAGTACTGAAAAACATAATGGTATTGATTAAATTAAGGACCAAATAAAGCAAATTACGAAGTGCAACTTTAGCTGGAGTTGATGTGACTTACATGAGCATGGTCCTCATTAGTGTTAAAATATCAAGTAGCTCATTAACCTTTCCTTTGTTACAGAGTGATATCACTGAAGAGCTGGTTGGTTTTTAATTCTAGTATATTGTGTATACTAATCAGGAAACATGGGTTTACTCAAACACACATATCTTAAAAGGGGTTTCTACATGTTGCTGCAGAATTGATATGAATTTCATAGACCTTGAAAATTACCGTTACCATAAAAACCATAAAATTATCAAAAGCTGAAAAAGGAAGACAAGAACTATTCTAGCTATTATTTCCTTAGTGAAATTTGTCTCGCTCCAATTTATAGGAGGGAGAGGAGGTTCTTTTAATATTATATACCCGGCATGAGATTAAGAAACAATGGTTCAAATGTTGGTCCAATCAGTTTATTATAAGTCTTGATTAGGGAGATGGGGAAGGGGAGGACGGACACTATTATGAAGTAGGGTAATGGGGAAGGGAAGGAGGCCAATAGAAAAGATAGAAAAGAAGAAGCAAGGAGTCTCTATAGGAAGCAAGAGGGAGATAGTCACCACCATGGATCTAGCGTGGCTCGTAGTTCAGTCTTTGATCTTCAGTAGTGGTGGGTTGTCGAGCAGCGTAGTTCTGTTGACAACGACGGCAACGACGACGACGACGGCGACCATGGTGTTGATGGCCCCTTTTCAATGCTTTCAAAGTGGTCGAGTCAGCTATCTTTGGAGTGGCAGCTTCTGGCTCTGGGATCTCCGCAGGGAACTCCTTTGCTCCTATCTTCCTGGCCTTGCCAGCAGATAAGAGGGAGGAGGGAGACGCCCACTTGTATCTTGCCTTCACAGGATACAATGGTATTAACCCCCAGTCTCCATAGCAAACAGGAGTCATTTGGTCACAGGTTAGATCTTCTGCCAGTAAACTGTCCTTAGCACCCTCTTCCCGAGGCAAGCAGCTCTGGAGGAAGGGGCTTTCAAATGTTCCCAAAGTGATGTCTATTGTCACACGGTAACACCCATCATTTGCCTCCTCAACAAATCAGTCAGAGTCTTATCACAAGAAATACCTCAGGAAGCAAGCTTTGAGCCAAATATCAAAGAAGGATCCTCACAAAATTATAGTATTTTTGTCCCATTTTTCTTTTCATCATTGTATTATGGACCAAAATTATTTGCTCCATGAGATAAATAATAAACATAGTGATAATGAAAATAATAATAATACGGAAATCCTAAAAATGCTCCTTTATTTACTATTTATTACTAACAGCATCAAAATTCTTTGACTTTGTAAAAATCTATTTATGTATATTGTCTTTGTGCAACACAATTTCTCAGTTAATATGCACCAAGAACAGTGATTTGAAATGAAATTTTGAATTTGAAATGAATGAAATAAATGTAGCAGATGTCTGGGAAGTTGAAGTCCCCCACAAGAACAAGGGGGAGAGACCGTGAGACCTCACCCAACTGTCTATAAAGTGTCTTGTCCAACTCTTCATCCTGACTGGGTGACCTGTAGCAGACTCCCATGATAATGTCAGTCTTATTGGCTTTTGCTTTTATTTTGACCCATAATATCTCAACCCTATCATCACCATCATTAATTTCCATACATTCTCATTCTTTCTTACCTACACTCCTACCTTTCCTGCCTTGCCTATGTCTTTTGAAATGTCAGTAACCATCACAGCACTCCAGCTGTGCGAGTCATTTCCCCATGTTTCCATGATGGTGACTATATCATAGCTTTCCAACCACATAGTGGCCTCCAGCTCCTCCAGTTTATTACCCATGCTGTGTGCATTAGTGTATAAGCACCTAAACTGGGCCTCCTTTTGAGTAGCCCTAATACCCTCTTGACCATACTTAGGTGTTTCCATGTATCTTGCTCCAATTTATAGGAGGGAGAAGGGGTAGAAAATATACGTATACCTGATGTGAGATTAAGAAACAACGGTTCAAATGTTGGTCCGACCAGTTTATTACAAATCTTAATCAGGGAGATGGGGAAGGGGAGAAGGGCGATAGAAAAGAGAGGAAATAGAAGCAAGGAGTCTTTGTAGGAAGCAAGAGGGACATAGTCACCACCATGGGTCCAGCGTGGTTCATAGTTCAGTCATTGATCTCCAGTAGTGGTGGGTCATCAGGTGTTGTTGTTCTGTTGACAACAACAACTTATCAATTGCAGTACCAACTTATTTATAAGTTCAAAGTGGTCGAGTCAGCTCTTCTTGGAATGACAGCTCAAATCCAAAGTGGTTGAGTCGGCTCTCATTGGAGTAGCAGCTCCTGGCTCTGGGATCTCAGCAGAAACTCCTTTGTTCCCATCTTCCGGACCTTGCCAGCTGATCAGAGGGAGCAGGGATGCCCACCTGTATCCTGTTTGTCACAGGACACAATGGTATAATTCCCCAATTTTCCCATACCAAGCTGGAGCTATTTAGTCACAGGCCAGATCTTCCGCCAGTAAACACTCCTGAGCACTCTCTTCCAGAGGCAAGCAGCTCTGGAAGAAGGTGTTTTCAAATGTCCACAAAGTGATGTTGATTGTCACACAGTAGCATGAATCACTTGCCTCCTCAATAAATCAGAGTCTTATCCAAGAAATACCTCAGGAAACAAACTTTGAGCCAAAAAACAAAGAAGGATTCTCATGCCATAGCCACCAACTCACACCAACAAGGCTTGGGAAGGGCTTGGAGAATATGCCCTATGAGGAGTGACTAAGGGATAAGGCTATGTATTTTGGGGAAGAGGAGGCTGAGGGGAAACCTTATTGCTTTCTTCAAATACCTGAAAGGTGATTGCAGTGAGAATGGGGCTGGTCTCTTCCCACTGATGACAGATGACAGGACTAGGGGAAATGGCCTCAAGTTGCATCAGGGGAGATTTAGGTTGGATATCAGGAAAAACTTCTTTACAGAAAGGTGTGTTAAGCACTGGGATGAGCACACCAGAAAGATGGTTGAGTCACTATCCCTGAATGTGTTTAAAAACCATTTGGCTGTGGCGCTCAGAGACATGATTTAGCAGTTGGTTGATAGAGTTAGGGTAGTATGGCTAGGGTAGTAGGTTGCAATTGGACTTAATGATCTTTAAGGTATTTTCCAACCTGAGCAGTTCTATGATTCTATATTCTATGTTTTCCTGTATCTAGATAACCTCTTGGATCCCTGAACCGATGACTCATATGAGAGATCTTCTCATCCTGTCCCATTAGTTTGGAGGATAAGGTTTGTTGTACAGGAAATTGTGATGTTGAGATTGCAACAGACATATTTTAGATCTTATGTATCTAATTCTTTCTAAATTTTTCTTCCATAATGAATATATATGCTTTTATGACATACTGTACATGGGATGAACATTTTAAGATAGCATTTACTACTTATTAATATAATAGATATAGAAGGGAATTAGAACTATATGATCCCTTCCAATACAAACCATCCTATGATTCTATGACTCTATGATTCTATAAACAGCTTTTTGTGTCCAGCTTGTGTATCTGATTAATATTGTTTGCATGAGGTTACAGACAGCCTGAAGTGAAAACTCGAACTGCTTTAACCTCTCACAAACTCCAGTTGACATGTTACAGTGAACTATGAAAAAAAGATGGAACAGCAGAGGGTAAAAATTTTCCTTGGACCTGCAACTGAGTTTTTTCCTATAATTTTTGTTGTTGCTCTTCTTCTTCTATCCCCCCCAAAAAAATATTTATGCTATATTGAAAATAAAAAAATTACCAGGAAATTCTCATGTCAGCTCACACAGAAAACATCAGCCACGTCAGCTAAATTTGCCTTTACGGCAACATAGAACTCTGTGATAATTGCATACTTTACTGAATGCTTGAGCATCTTTGAAAGTCAAATGGCTTAATGAGACAAAGTTATTGTTGTAGGAAAATAGGCTGTTTATTTGAAAAACCAAAGATATTTTTCAGTCACCTTTGCAAATACAGAGAACTATTTTGCTTTTTTGAAGTTCCCTGGGAAAACAAAACAAAACAAAACAAAAAAAAACCAGTGAGGAAGTAGATATTTGCATCTTTTTCTTTCAGAAGCATGAAAAAAGAGTATAGGATTTTTTTTATTGTTATTTAAAAAAGGAAAAAATAAAATAATATAGATTTTAGCATTAGATTTAGAAGAACTCCAGGGCTGATACAGAAATTCAGATAGATTAAATATCTGGAACTTGAGAAGTAAATGTTCCCTGGTGTAATCCAGCAGCATGTATTTACAAAACCACATGTATCAGAGTTCTTTAGCTATGAAAACAAATAAGATGAGCTTAGGGGATTTACAGCTTCCTAATGTCCTTATCAAAACTTTGTATCGAAAGCCCTTAAGTATTTTATCTCCATTTTCTGTGGTGGGGATCCTAGACACAGACTTTGAAAGTGGATTAATGAAAAACACTGATTTCTGATTTCCATGCTTTCTATCTTCTATCCCATTCTATCTTCTGATTTCTTCTGTATACTTCTTCAAAGTTCTCTTCTAAAAAAAAATTACTCAACGTCTATTAGTGATTTATCATTTACTACTTCCTGTAAAGGAAAACATATAGAATCCTTATAATTAGATGCACTGAAAGCCATAGTATTATAAATAAATGCTTTTAACATTAATTCATAAGTTTGTCTAAGCAAAGTAAAAGAGAAAAATCCTTCATTCTTCCAAATACACTGTATATTCTGTTTGCAAGCTTATTGAAGAAATCTGCATTAGAAGTTTGACACAATAACCAAAATGCTTTTTTATTAAATTTTGAATATATTTAATTGTGAAAATTAAAGCTTTTAAGCTGAAACTTAAATGGGTTTATAAAAAGATTTTCCTGTTCTTTTTAATCTCAATAAATTTAGAAATAACTACTTTGAGAACTCTATGTAGTATATTTTTAAATTTCTTTGCTATTAATTACTCTTTTACACTTGATGACTAGACCCTTGAATTGCTTCCATGTATGTGTGATTTGAATAAAGTCTAATGATCTCCAGCAAGTAATCACTGAATATCTTCAGTGATAGTGAAAATATTTTAGCTAGTAGTTGAAGCCAGAAAGTCTTATAATTGATTTTCCTTTCCTTTCCTTTCCTTTCCTTTCCTTTCCTTTCCTTTCCTTTCCCTTTCCTTTCCTTTCCTTTCCTTTCCTTTCCTTTCCTTTCCTTTCCTTTCCTTTCCTTTCCTTTCCTTTCCTTTCCTTTCCTTTCCTTCCTTTCCTTTCCTTTCCTTTCCTTTCCTTCCCTTCCCTTCCCTTCCCTTCCCTTCCCTTCCCTTCCCTTCCCTTCCCTTCCCTTCCCTTCCCTTCCCTTCCCTTCCCTTCCCTTCCCTTCCCTTCCCTTCCCTTCCCTTCCCTTCCCTTCCCTTCCCTTCCCTTCCCTTCCCTTCCCTTCCCTTCCCTTCCCTTCCCTTCCCTTCCCTTCCCTTCCCTTCCCTTCCCCCCCTTTTTTTTTTTTTTTTTTTTTTTTTGGGGGGGGGGGGAGGAGGAAGAGGGGGGAGCTGTGTTTAAAGGCAGAGTAAGTGTACAAAGTATCTTACAAGTAAAACTTTGATGGTGAAGTCGTAGTTTCCTCCCTCCCTCCCCCCCTTCCTCTCCCTCCCTCCCTCCCTCCCTCCCTCCCTCCCTCCCCCCTCCCTCCCTCCCTTCCTTCCTTCCTCCCTTCCTTCCTTCCTTCCTTCCTTCCTTCCTTCCTTCCTTCCTTCCTTCCTTCCTTCCTTCCTTCCTTCCTTCCTTCCTTTTTAAGGAAATTATAACATAAGAATCCAGATTTAATAAAATGTATTTAATGAGAGACAAAGACTGTAATGAATTTAATAAAGTACAACATCATACTTCAGTGTGATGGAGCAAAACATGAACAGTAATGATCAGTTTGAATCAGCTGAAGGGGAAAAAAATCTTAAAGTCTAATGTTCTACATTCATGCTCTGTTGAAAAAATAGCCTGACTATGACTTTGAATCAAATCTGAGTGGACTGGTTAGCAGTCAGGGACAGATTTACTATTGAGTTGGTCTAGAAATATTCATTAAAAAAACATGGTAAAGAGAACATTTTAAGGTTTGTGCATAAATGCCTTAAAAATTAGGAAATTCATTTCCAGTGTGCACACATTCACTAGATACATATTTTATTTATGTGACTACTTATTAATTCTTTTCAGGAGAATCCAGCTCGGTTATTCTTTGGGGATGGATGGCACTTGCATAGTTCGGCTTGAAATACAAGCCTTGAAAAATTCACTGGGGTAAAACTCAGAGATAATAATTTCTGACATCTAGGAAGTCTCTCCTGAATTGATATATTCATCGCAATTTTCCAAAGGATTACTTCTTTTCCTAATCTGTTTGCATTTTCACAAGGACAGAAAAGATGATATCGTAAGGAAGCTGAACAGAAGTTTTAGGAAACTGCCCAGACTGGAACTTGACATAGAAAAAATGAATATGTTGTACTTATGTTACTCACATAAACAATTATGCAGTTTCTTTTTTTTCTCTATTCTACAAAATAATAAAACATTTTTACTGAAATTTGACAGAAGTCTTAAAGTAGATATCAAGTATAGAGTAATTTTTCTCAAATTCTTAGATACTTCAAAAAATACAATCAGTAGAAATCCGAGTCCTGTAATAATAAATGTTGACTATTAAATTAAGCTTGAAATCATCTTTTGCAAAGTGATACATGATTTTTGCTGAAACTAATTCATAATAATTACATAAATAACACTAAGACAGTAATGGGATTACTTCAGTGTAAATCAAGAGGTAACATTACATTAATATTACAAACCAAAATAAAAATTAATATAGAAATATCCTAACTTTGGAAAAACATCATATTTCACTTGGTCCTTCTAATGGAACTAGTAATCAAATGGAACAAATTAACAAAACATCTTATGTTATGATGCCCATAATTCAATTCACTTAAAATCATTAGTGATAGCAACTGAAAGAAGTGCCCAAAGTCAGGAGGAAAGCAAATGTCATTCCTATCTGCAGGATCCCTGGAAAGGTAATGGAACAGCTAATCTTGGAAACAATTTTCGGGTACATGATGGAGGAGGAAATCATCAGGAGTAGCCAGCATTAATTGACCAAGGAGAAGTCATGCCTGACTAACCTGATAAGTTTCTTCAATGAAATCAACAGCTTAATGAATAGGGGAAAAAAACTGATATTATTTTTTCGATCTTCAGAAGGATCCTCATATAGAAGTTGCTGAAGTATGTGCTAGATGAACAGATTGTGAGATGTATATGGAAAGAAAATGATCATATCACCTAAAATAAAAAGATTTTTTGTGTCTGCCTTCTGTGATGAGCCTGGAAAGACTGTATAGCTTTTATTTTACTTAATATTAAGTCGCTTCAAGGATGACACATAGCCTGCTTCTTAAAGTCTGATTCGTTTGCCTTGAACTTTGCATTATCATTGGCAGCTTGGAAAAGAGTATGTAACATTAATATCCTGATGTCTTGCTATTCATGACTTTGTAAGGCAAAAGTCAAAGCTGAACTAAAGCCCTCTTGCATATAGTCTTAAACTGAAATCTCAAAGACAATAAAATTCACCATTTTGAAAGAGAACAGTGAAGCATTTTAACATAGTCAGATTGTGAAAAAGAAAAATAGCATTTTATTAGAGACATAAAATCTATAAATAAATCACATTGATTATTTACAAAAATCAGTCATTCCAGACTTTTGAAAGATGGCAGATTAAAGTAAAAATATAGCTTCTGAATTCATTTCTTTTACTTCCACACTGTTTGGTTTCTTTTGGTCTTTCAGTATATCATGATTTTAGCATTCATTTTGTGTTACATATTTGTATAGTAACTATTTCTTCCTTGACCATTTTAAAGCATGTACTGTTAAAGTAAGATACCCCAAATGACTTAATACACATCATAAAGATAAATATACTGTGCATTAATTATATTTGTTGTCATGTCTTTGTCTTTGGCAAATAAAATAAATCTTGGCAAGTAAAAACATAAGGAAATTAATTGTAGTTCAGATATTTCTGTGGGGGTAAAAATATCACTGTCATATCCAATATGCATTTTTAAAAATACATTTGCAGACTTCAAAACAAATGCTGTTTTGTTTGTTTGTTTGTTTAAAAACAAAACAAAACAATTTATTTTGCTGAGCGTAACACTTCTGGAAAATTTACTACTATTTTGCAATAAGAACTCAAAATCAAAAAACAAAAGAAATTCTGATTTTCTGTGAAAATTCAAATTAATCTGTGAAAATCCCTGCATATGCGTAAATAAAATTTACTAGAAAACATGGTTTTCTTCAGTAAATTTCAGTGACCTGAGTAAACTTGGGTGACCTAAAAGGCACTCACAAATACATATGAGTTTCATTATAGATTTGTTCTGCTTTTTTTATAAGTTAAAATTTCATCTTATACTGGGATGGTAGCTGAATTGTTCTGGTGATTTATAAAAGTTTTGATTCAGATAATGTTAGTTTACATTTTAGCTTTTCTTTTTTTCCTAACATATTTACTATCTTGTTCCAGTCTTGCATATCTTGGTCTTATCTATTCCACTGCCTTATATACATCAGTACAGTTATTTTTGTTAATTCTGTTTTCTGTTGATCTCAGTGATATTGAAAATGTTCTTCATGCTGTTGAAAACCTGTGAAGAATGACAAATTTTAAGACAGAAAAATCTGTATGCTGTAAATAATGTGTTCTAAGTTGTTTGTGATTTCTGTTCTAATACTACATCTTTGTTAAATATAACCATAAACAATTTTTTTATATCTCTTATGAAAAAGCACAAAAAAAATCCTGAAAATATTTAGTTGTCATTTCTTTGTAAAAATTCCAATTATGCACAAGTAGTGGTTTAACTGCAACTGAATTACAACTCGGAAGTGCCAGCAGGAATACAGGACATAGGTGAAGGATGCTGACAATTTTTGAGACTTTTACCTGGGTATAGCTTCTCTAATATTACACAGCACATCCAGGACTTTCAGGGAAATTCTACAACACTTTGATATCATTGTTAGAATGAAATAATGGCAAATGATGGCAGATAATGGTGAATGTATCACTGTCATCCTGTAAGTAACAATCAACTATATACTTTGTGAATTTTTCAGATGGTCTTCGAAAGCAATATCTGTTGTAGCAATTCAGAAATGAGGACTATAACAACATAAAAGTTGTATCTACAGCTTTTTATTTCAGCAGCAATTAACAAGAGCCAATACATTCAGATATAGCTTTCAAAAAGAATTCATGGATACTGCAAGCTTAATTCAAAATTGTGCTTCTCTCATCTGAAGTGAGATTTCTGTATTTTTCTTTGACAAACTACTATGCAGGCACAGTGTAAAAAGATTATGTTTAGATAGGGTTATATTCACACATTATGGAGAGAAAGTGCCCGGAGGTCTATGCCAAAATCTACTGTGTCCAGTCAGAAGTGAGTCTGTACGTCCTTAGAGTGACTTTTGACTTCAGAGATTTTAGATGGAGAGAGAAGAAACAACTTTTTTTTCAGGTCACTGTGAGATAGCAAATGTAGGATTGATTCGTCTCAGATGACAGTGACATCTGTTCATATTGGATTGAAAGCACATGAGTCATATTCAGTATGAATTAATCCTATGGTTTGGGTTAAAGTTGTTTGCTGTGATTGACAACTAGGTAATAATGAGGTTTGCACATTCAAAAGACATTAGGATCCTGCTTAAAAGAAACAAAAAAGAGCTTAAATGAAAGTCTTCAGTGAATCAAAAAACAGGATCTGTTTAGATTGGAAAATACTAATAATGAAATTAAAATAGGAACTACTCTGGAATCAGATGTAAGACATTGTAGACAATAAATGATCATAAATTACAACTAAATTCTGAGAAAAGCCAGAAGGAAATCTTTTCTCAAATGTACACTAACTCCAATAACAATTCATTTACAATTACTATCAGATTTGCAAGAAAAAAAAATTCTTCTGGAAAAGGTATTTGCCTTCCCTTTCTGTCCACTTCCACTTTCACTTCCTTTTCCCCTTCTCCTTCCCCTTTTCTTTCTTTTTCTCTTACTGGAGGATGAATCCTTAAATTATAGAACTTATATTTCTTTCTGGAAGTGACTCTCATTATCTTATCCATAGATATTCCAGATTTTTCAAAATAATATGAGCAAAATTTTGTACTTCTTGTGGTTGTTTTTTTTTTTTTTCCTAAATTAAAATGTATAGATATGGTCCTCAAATTTATAAAACTTACCAAAGCCTTTTAAAAAATATCAGAATACTGTACAACATGTGTTGCAAACTTTTATTGTGTTACTTTTGATGTATCTACTAAACATTGATGTCTAAATCTAGCTAATGATGTTCAATATGAACTATGACATTATGTAGGAATCCACAGGGATAGCAAGTTCTGTGGAATTGTACTACATAATTTTGTGTTCTGTAACATTTTTTCAGACTGTATTTACTTAAAAGAATTGATAAATATCACCTGTCTACTTATCAAATAAAAGGATATAGTATGCTGAAAGAAGGCATTCAGTACACTGGGTCATCTGATCCTGATCCTGCTATGTATGCAAACGTCTGCTTGAGCTTCACACAGATTTTTCAAAAGCTTTTGTGAAAAGAACAGTTTGTACAATTAAATCCATTTTCACTAACTCTCCAAAATATAATTATGGCATATTTCAGAATATTTTCAAAGTATTTCTCAATAAATTTAATGATTCAGCAAATTCTGGTGTTAGAAAAAAATCTTTTAAGTGATTATTTGGTTACTGATTGAAGTAATATAAATCAATGACTGAATCACACATCAAATGGTTTTATGACCTTGGAGATGTGAAAAATAACAACATATACTAATTAAGTAGGAACATATGAAAAGGAATACCCTCTGGCTTTGTTAGAAAACAGTGTTAAAACAATTGAATTTCAAATGGTAGAAAATGATGAGTGCAGTCTGTCATCTTAAATGTAATACACAACTTTCGGTATTTTGAATTTAGCAGACAGGACCAATTATAGTACAACACACAAATACATATCTTTAGGGTTTTGAGAAATAAAAACACAGGTTATCCATTATAATCTATTTCAACTGTTATATATAAATATATAAATAGATTTTGTTTGTTTCACTTGTGTCTGAGATTTAATTTTTGTTTTGGTTTGATTTTGAGTTGGTAGACAGAGGGTAAGAAGTAAAATTTTGTTCACATTGTTAAACTCAAATTTATACATATCACGTTTGAGGCATTTTAACAACTGTAATCAGCAGTTCACAACCAGAGCTATGTCTTATATATTCATCAGTTCATGGCAAAAATTACCCTCAAAATAGTTAAACTTGGAGTTTGCAAGAACTGTATACTGGACTTCTGTAATTGTGGTCTTTTTATCCTTTTGTCTTCTTCATATGTTGCTAAACTTAAAAGATGAGATAGTATTTTTCCATATTTACCATTAAATTAGTCTTCAAATTATAAATAGATACTCTAAAATGCCAAGCAGAAGATTATCCAGCAATCCAATTTCTGATCAGTATCTCCAGGAATGAAAGCAGAGCCATCCTTTCATTCATGTCAGCAAAGTGAAACAAATAGCAACTAATTCATTCAGTCTGTGTATATGATATCTTCCACTCCTTTATAACCTATATACATTTTAACTAAAAAAAAAAAAAAAAAAAAATTGAAAGGAATCCTTTCTCAAGGGCATGAGCACACTGTTCCCCACTAAGCCAAGTCTGTCTCTTAATACATCTTCTCAGCTTCCTGAATATACAGAAATGAACTTCATGAACTTGGATGACACTGTCCTGAAAGATCTTCGAGATTTTCTTAGTTCTTATACTGGCATCCCGTCTGATCCTCACTCCCTAGCTCTCATCCACTCTGTAAAATATTACGTAGTTTGAACTGAAAACACAGGAAAAGATAGATTACAGGTCAAATGATTTATTGCCTGATCATCCAGCAGGACTTTATCATAGATGTAATAAGGAAGACTTTGAAATAAGAAAGATATTGTTATACCATATGTTCATAATCATCATCTTCTGGCTAAGGGTCATAATATGGCTGCTCTTAAAAGAATGAGATAAGTGGCATAGACTTTTTTTGTGAAGTGAGGATTTTTAAAAAGAGAGCAATTGGCACAAAATCTGTTGAAACTTGGTTTACAGTTGGACAAGGCATTATAATGCTTGAGTTTCCTGGGTGATAAAATACACTTTAAAGAAGAAAAACAAGAAACAGATGGCAAAAGAAGAAAATAAACGAAGAGTAAGAAGTGAAGTGCAATGGAGAAATCAATAAGCAATGGAAAACAAAAACAAAAGAACATAAACATCCGAAAGAATATTAGGAATAAAAATAATATTGTTATTCAGAATTATTTTAAAGTATTTCAACTTAACCATCTCTTGCTTTTATCTGATATTCCCTTTAAAAATCAGAAGTAGCAATTCATGTAATTTCCAACAGTCTTATCTTGTAAATCACTGGTATCATATTTTCTTAGATAAATTGTTAGATAGGACCAAAATAAATGAAGGCTCAAACTAAATAATAGCAATTCTGAGTAAAAATAACAAGTTAGTGAGATAAAAATAAATTAAATTAAGTACAAGAAAGCAAACAGTATGCAGAATAATGAATCATAATTCTAGGACCTGAGAGAGATAGCTCACTTTCAGTATTTTTGCTCTTAACCAGATTTGAGTTCTTAAATTACACTTAGTGTTAACACAGTAACTGAAATGGCTGCTTTACTTGGGGCTGTTTAAGAAATATTTAATCACTGACTCTGGCTCTACTGGTCTCAGTATTGTGTAGTGATTTAAGAATGTCAAATTCAAAGAAAGGTCAGACTGCATTTTGGTGTTTACTGCTGCAGTGTTTTTTTTTTTTCAACAAATACGCTTGTTAGTTGACAGTTTAGCCTTTGAAACATTAAAATGCCAAATGAGATCAGATATCATTCTTCTGTATTACACTATTTTATTAGCAACAAAATAGATTGTTAAAACAGATAAACCCCTGATTAAATTATTTGTTCACCATACTGCCTAGACAGATGCACAGTCAATATATAGGGTGACTTCAGTAGTTAATATTTATAGCTTCTATCACTGAGTGTAGTGAACTCTGACAATTGGATCTGCTGAACTGAATTCTGGAATTTGCTATGCAACTGAGAGTCAAATAAAGAAAAAATAACTGAAAGGAAAGCATTTTAGCTGTGTGTAAGCTGTAGTCCAGGTTGTTGCCTCCTAAAATTTGGCTGATACAGAGTGAAAATGGATCAAGGATCTTCTAGAGGTATCTTATCCAGAAGTAAAATGAAATGAAGATCCAAAGATTTATGTTTCTTTGTAACCTGAGCATTTTACTAATTCACTTTCTTTGTCTTATTACCAAATTTGAAATTGTTGCATCACATTGACTGTACTACATTACGCTGAAAACAATTCCAACTATGTATTCCTGTAAACCTGTTGGTAATAGCATAAGATTGGTACTTGTTTAGACATGAAGAACGGTGTCATATTGATTCTCTGGAAAACAATTTGAACATGAAATAATGTAGTCCAGAGAAACAGAAACATATTGTGTCCTCACCAGCTTTTCTTGGTTCTCCAAGTGAGCTTAGTTTATATGTTTTTTGTTCAGAGAAAGTTCAAGATGACAGTTTTGTCTTTCTCTGTTTCTCTCTGTATGATGGCCATTATAACTGTGCTTAAGAATGAGATTATTTTTAACACACAGATGATTAAGAAAAAAAATAGAGGAAAACATTTTCTGCTATTTTTTTTCAGATCTTAGAAAATTACAAATTTGCATTTTCCTGTTTTATAAATATTTTAGTAGTAACTGAATTGTGATGCTAGTGATATTGTTAAGCTTCCAGAATGTTCAGCCTTAATACAGAATAACCACTTCACAAACTAACCTCTTTTCTTAAAATAGTTTGAAAAAAATATTGACAAAAGTAAAATGTAAGATGGAATCTTTGTGTGTGTGTGTGTGTGTGTGTGAAGCTTCATAAAGATGTGAAGCAGATTAAAGAAAAAAATAAATTCTCACATCTTTCTATGCTATGTGCCAGCTCTAGTGCTCAGATTATGAGGTTTTATTCTCTGAGAATAAAGAGGAACCTAGGATTTCATTAAATGAAAGCCTCAGTCTTGAATTTACAGCATTCTTTGCTAGATAAGTAAGTTGCCATGTGTACTGATTCTCTTTGAATCACTAAAGTTGCTACCAGAAGATGCTGTAGAAATAAATAATCACACAGAAACTAGGTAATGTTAGTGAACACATACATTCACTTGTATTCAAGATGTCTTCCAGATGACAATTTCAAATGCCTGAAGATGTATGTGTAACCTTTTGGGTGGCTCATACATTTTTATTTTTCCTTCTCCTGCAGATGGAAATATTAGTGTGGAAAACAAACCATTCCTAACCTCAGCAAACCATTGCTTACCCTATGTAAGCAACAGTAGATTTTCTTACAGTACCAAAAACAAGGAGGGAATATGTCGCGAGTCAAATTTTACTGGTGGTTTAAAAACCACAGCTATAGCCTACAGAAATTAGTAATGAATAACTGTTTGTGGCAACTCTTCATTCTTTCTGTTTTCCTTCCTTCCTTCCTTCCTTCCTTCCTTCCTTCCTTCCTTCCTTCCTTCCTTCCTTCCTTCCTTCCTTCCTTCCTTTCTTCCTTCCTTCCTCTTTAACTGAAGGAAAATGTATATTGACATCTTTTAGGAACAACTGCAAAATTTCTGTAATACTTCCTTTCCATTCTCCTTTTTTTTTTTCCCCCATAGATGATAAAACATTAAATGATAATAATATATATATATATATTTTGCTTATATAGCACCTTTCATCCACACCAGTATTAATATAGATATGAATTGTCAGTGGGAGGCTTGGGATTAACAAGGATGATAAGATACATTCATTCTCTGCGTTGCAAGGAAGCAGTAAACTTCCACTTTGCGGGAAAAAAATTTAAGAAACGATCAGCCATTTTTCTATTTTTGGTGCCATGAGTATTTCTGACATCTCTGAAAATCAATACCTCTTTTTTTTTTTTCTTTTTGGTTTTGCAGCCTTACCACAAAATCACCACAATTCTTGTGTCAGGTTCATATTCCACACCTTTGAAAGACGAAGGGCTGAGTCAGCTATATTACTGTCACTTGATTTCTTTAACATTTACTGCTTGAAACTCTTTCCTGTCTGCTGTTCCTGTGATTATATATTTCAGTCCGGCTTTTGTTCTAAGAAAGGCCGTAAATCTCAGACTAAATCTCAGCTAGACGGATACCAAGGTATCGATACATCAGATACACAATAGACCATGATAAATACTGGATACTTCACATGAGGCTTTGGACTTCTTCATGCATTATCTACCATAAAGGATGACTCATTGTCTCTTCTCTCTCTCTAACATGGAATAAAATGTAATTAAGGACTACAGGGATAAAAAAGAAGAATAAGATGAAGAAAAGATATTAATGTAAAATTCCACTACAATATAATCTCTATGGTTTTAGCCATTATGCTGAAAAATCAGCAATAACAATTATAGAGGATAGTTGATCAGTGAGAGCTTCATAAAAGGTGACTTCTGATATATCTCTGTTCCTAACTGAAATAGCAATTGATTGTATATAACAGATAAGACCCATGTTAGCTCTTGTAATACCTAACGTAGATTTGGAATGAGTATTCCAACTTCAGAAACATTATTCTAGGTTTACAATGATTTGAATGATGCAAAGTTCGCCTTTGCCTGTTTAAAAGAGTACTTGGTATTTCTTCTAAATATATTCTAAAGTTCATATTAGTAATTTCTTTTTGCTTTTTTTTTTTTTTCCACTATCATTAAAGCTTTTAAAACTCCTCTACATTTTCTGTGATTCCTTTATCTCTAATGCAGTTCTAAGTCACTCAGGGATATAAACCTCCTTTTTGACTACATTAGTTTTGCTGCTCTTTTAACTTTATGCATTTATTTATGCTTACATAGCATTTTTCTTTCTTTTTTTTTCCCTAATATGACCTACCAAGAATAGGTTCTCCATTTTCTACTCTTGATTTTTCATGAATTATTGAATTTCAGAAATTTTTATTCAACTTGTTTCACATTTCTTCCAAGTCAGCTTTTCTTAAAGTGCAATATCTTTGTGTTTGCTGAACTCTCTACAGAATCCCATCAGCATTTCAAACTTAATGATATTATAATAATGGTATCCTATGTGCTTTCCAACTTTAACCTTATTGATCTTATATCAGGTGCCTGATTTTCAATTATTTGGCCCTTTAGACCTCATTTGCTTCCTGTCCAACTTACTGTGTAAAAAAGAAATATTTTCAACTCTTTTTTTATCTTTCTTATTTCTATTTCATTAGTTAGTATTTCAGTAAGGAAAGCTCATAAATAAGTATTTTATTAATATTATAAGTAAATATCATTTTTTTATATTTTTTTTGTATTATCTTCCTTTTATAACTGTCTATAACAACGTAAAAAGCATATTTGCATTTTGAATTATTCAACTTGATCCTTACTGTTTTGTGATATTAGGCAAAATACACTATAAGCAATTGGAAGACTTTCTCCTGTTCATATTTCTGGCTCCATATATGTTATCACTTATCAATCTGGACTAAGCAAGCTGCTTGAGAGTTATCCCTGCAAGAATAGAGGCAAAAATTGAGTACCGCTATCAAGCCTTTACTGTCCATACAAGTTTCAATAATAGTGTTTTAGAAATTTGGAAAAAAAAAGTCTGTTTAGTCTATCTGCCACCCCAAATACAGCTTATGTTATTTTTGGCAGACTTTATCTCTAATTTTGCTGTTACTTTGTTCAAGCACTGTATTCTTTCTTATTTTCCTTCTTCTGTTGTGATTCAATTTAAAAACATTACCTCTTGTTCTGTTCACCTCTCTCCATGTTAAAAATAGGTCATTCTCCTTTTGTTAAAGTAGAGTCTTACCTATTATCATTTTCTCCTCTTCTGTAGAGCAAACAGTAGCAATCATTCCAATCTTTGCTTGTAGGTCATGCTTGCTGCACATCTCATAACACTTGTTCCTGTCTTTTGGATTTTCTCCATTTTGAATTTAATATCAACAAAGGTCATACAAATCACTTGTTCAATTTTAAATGGCAGAAATAAAAACATGGTATCTGAAATTTAGTCATCTGAATCCATGCTGATTGCCTTATGTATCTTCTGTACTTGATGAGCAGAAATAAGTATATTCATAGACAGGTTCAGATTATCTGTAACTAAAATAGAAAGGTTGACCATTAAGCACATAAATGAAAGAGTTTCCTGCCAGGTCAGATTCCCAGTGAGCGTACTGTAAGAGTTTTATGCATTTTAGGAATAAAAGTAATTTTAACAAGCAGAAAGGAGCATACAGTTGCTGCTGGTAAAGGTGTGCAATACTCTGCAAAATCCAAGCTTAAAAGCATTGAACAATTGTTTTCAACTTCTTGACTTGAAGAAAATGACAGCACAACAGGCATACAATAAAGAATTCCAAGGAACAGCTTCCAATACATATTTGAAAAGCCTCCACAATCATCTCTGTGAGATTGTGTCCATCTTTGTCATCCAGACAGTTAAATAGATGGGTCTTAAAATCACAGCCAAGAAAACTATTAGAGGAGAAAGAAGTACTTGTATAGTATACCATCTGCACACACAGAAAAAGTGGAGATAAAATTTGTGAAGATAATTGGCGTTATACACCATCCCTTTCTAACTACAAATGTGGACATCTACAGCTGTAAAACTATTTGGCCTATGAGTAAAGCTAACAAATAAATGAAGACCTCTGTTCAAAGCAAGACATGGTTTACATAGTTCAGTGTGAGTTTCAGCTGAGAAATCTGAAAACTGATCTTTGAAAATTATGTTGATATTTTTTATTTCTAAGCCCTTCTTCATATACGTTAATGTAATCACAATGTATTGATTATAGACTTTTTGATTAAAATTACAAATAGCAGAGCATTCAGTGATAAATTAGGGTGCAAAGCATGATGATCAGTATCTAAATATAGATTTTAGTCTATAAAGGATTTATCTATTTTCTTTAATATTATCTACCTGAGGGGAGAACGGCATTACAGATGGACCTGGATAGACTGGATCAATGGCCAAGGTTAACTGTATGAGTTTCAATAGGGCCAAGTGTTGGGTCCTGAATTTTGGTCACAACAACCCTAGGCAACCCTATAAGCTTGGGGAAGAGTGGATAGAAAGCTGCCTGATGGAAAGGGACCTTGAGGTACTGATGGACAGTCAGCTGAATGTGAGCCAGCAGTGTGCCCAGGTGGTCAAGAAGGCCAATGGCATCCTGGTTGTATCAGGAATGGTGCCGTGAGCAGAACTAGGGAAGTAACACTGCCCCTGTACTCGGCACTGGTGAGGTTTCAACTCGAGTACTTTGTTCAGTTTCGGGCACCTCAGCACAAAAAGGATATTGAGGTGCTGGAGCAGATCCAAAGAAGGGCAACAAGGCTTGTGAAGGGTTTGGAGAATACGCCCTACAAGGAGAGACTGAAGGAACTGGAGCTGTTCAGTGTGGGGAAAAAGAGGCTGAGAGGAGAACTTATTGCTCTTTTCCAATACCTGAAAGGTGCTTAAAGTGAAAGCAGAGTTGGTCTCTTCTCACTGGTGACAGGTGACAGGACAAGGAGAAACGACCTCAAGTTGCACCAGCGTAAGTTTAGTTGGATATCAGGGAAAACTTCTTTACAGAAAGGGCTGTTAAGAACTGGAATATGGTCTCCAGGGAGATGGTTGAGTCACCATCCCTGAATGTGTTTAAAAACCATTTGGATGTGGTGCTCAGGGACATGATTTAGTGGAGAGTTGTAAGAGTTAGGGTAGTATGGTTAGGTCATGGTTGGAGTCGATGATCCTTAAGGTCTTTTCCAACCTGATTCTATGATTCTATGATTCTATGAAGGACAGAACATTAGCACAGCCAGAGCAGTTGCAAACTATGTCTTAATTCATACTAGAAAGGAGAGTGAAATATTTTTGCTAGCTAAAGGAGGTAGAAAAATTTTAAAGTATAGTAAAAGCATAATTAAAGTTAGAAGACCTATGCATAAGCATAAACGTAGGCATGACATTCTGTCCAAAATCTAAATTTTAATTAGTACCAGAAAACAGAAAAATTTAGTAAGATAAGTTTATGTTTTTTATTTCACCTGTCACAGTGGAAAAAAAAAATATAGAAGAATTTCTCTAATCATACCTCAGATTGCCATAGCTTATACTGATAAAAAATGCTTTGATAAGAATTTTAATTTTTTTTCCAAGTAAATACTTTCTTACTTATAATTCTTATTGCAGATATGAATGAAGGAAAATGTATTTTAAAGCAGTGCTATATTTAATTAAGTTGGAATCAGTTACTGTGAAAGATTTGTTTTATTTATATTGATCAGGATGAACTAAACAGTAAATGAGTCGACTGTGTCAAGTTTGTAAAGGAATGGCTGAACAAGATGAAGGTTACTGATAACTCCATCTTTATGCGAGTAAAGTATTCTGCTTTTCAAAGAAATTCCTTGGTGGTGACTGAATACAAATGCTTCTATACTATGTGTATGTGCTTTTCAGAAACTAGCCTATATATACTCATTCTATGCAAAATAGTCTTTCAAAAGAAAAACAAATATTTGTAGGAAAAACTTTGGAAATATTCAAATAGTTGCAAAGTGACAGATTCTTATGTGGGACATCTCCTATAGGAATTCTCACCCTATTCCTACAAAAAGATGTGTGAATTTTAAGGAGATAAATTTTATGTCAGACTTTAGTCACACTGGTGTATAAAAGAATGTATTGCTGTTGAGCTGCATATAATTTATTTCTGTAAAATGTGTATAAATAAATGCTTATAAATATATATACTTATCTATAGAATGCATACCTAGCTAGAAAATTTGCATATATCTACAAAAACATGTATGCAGGCTTTTTATGTCTATATGTCATTTTTACATAACAGAAAGAATTCTCATTTTTGATAGAGTTTTGTGGGCTTTTATAGGAATATGTATTATAATGTACAACTTTTATCATATAGGCTAAAAGGGAAGAGAAGGCAGAGGACAGCATCTAATAAAAGTTAGCAGCATTCAAATGTCATTTTTTAAAACAGATGAATACTGGCACTTCTGTAAGTCAAATTCAGAAAAGATTTAGTAACTAAATTTTGGGGAAATATTTACTATGAAATTGCTACATAAGCTGCCACAATAACTTAGATTTTACTATTTCTTCATCACTTCTTATAAACTTAATTAAACCTACAGCAATGACAAATCAATAAATGGTATAACAAAACAGAAAAAAAGAAAAAACCTTAGTTGTATACATTTCTCATGGATATGCATTCTAATGTAAGCAAATGAAGGAACTTTGTCCTCATAGAATGTGCTTTTAGTCACAAGATCATAAGACTTATGTGCAGTACTTGCACACCTAATCCTACTAGATCTGATATAAACTGACAATTATTAATTGTATAGGCAAACCATTACTGAATGTAATTAGTGATCAAAAACACTGCTAAATCAATTAATCACGTTACATCTCTATTTAATTTCACGGTTCTATGGAAGTTAGAAAAATAGTTCTAACCCATTTACAGATAAGGAACATTTATTTATTTATATAAAACTGATTTAATTTTAGTTTCAAGAATGAAGAGAAAGACAGTGTTTCAGTATGCATGCAGAATGTACAGCAGAGAAATTTTACATAAAGAAGAAAAACCAGCTAGACTAGTGTAGTATTAAATGAGAATAGAATAGTATAACAGAGTACAACACAACTCAGAATAGAATAGAATAGAATAGAATAGAATAGAATAGAATAGAATAGAATAGAATAGAATAGAATAGAATAGAATAATTCAATTGGAAAGGACTTACAAAGATTATATAGGCCGACTGCCTTACCACTTCAGAACTGAGTGTGTTATTGAGGGCATTGTACAAATACTTCTTGAATGCTGATAGGCATGGGGAATCAACCATCAATCAAATGTGATAAAAAAAAAAGGCTTAAGAGTTGAGCTAAGGGCAGGGAGATTACTCATCAATGACCATAATGGGTAAAATTGACTCAGAATAGAGAAATTACTGTAATTTATCACCTATTACTAACAGTCTGGAGCAGTGAAGATGAAAAGCAAACTACAAACACCACCCCTGTAACCAACCTTACTTACCTTCTCCCCCTCAACTGACAAAACAAAATGAGGAATACAGATTGTGGTCAGTCTGTAATGGTTTGTCTCTGCTGCATCTACATCCTCCTTCTCTGTACCTGCTCCAGCATGGTGGTCCACCACCCTAGGATGCCATCCTTCCCAAACTGACCCTACAAGGCCTTCCCACAGGTTCCAGCTCTTTGGGCATAGCTCCAGTGTGGAGCTGTACAGCCATACTGTGGATCACATCCTTCAGGACAGCAATGCTCCAGTACAGGTTCCCATAGGTAGCAGCTCCCCCAGTCCTCCTGCCTCACAATGGACTTCTCCTCAGGGGCTGCAGCTCTGGACCAGGGCTGCTCCTGAAGGCCTTCTCTATGGGCTATACCTCCTTCAGGGCATAAACTCTACTGCACTCCATGCTCCTTCATGGCTGCATGTGGAGATCTGCTCTATCTGGTACCGAAGTGTTGGAGGGCGACAGCCTGCTCCAGCATAGACCTCTCCCAGGCTGCAGGGAACTTCTGCTGCACTCTTGGAGCACTTTCTGTCCTCCTTATTCACTGACCTTGGTGTCTCAGGGCTATTTCTCTCCCATTTTCTCACTCCTCTCTTCCAGCTGCTGTTTTGCAGCAGCTTTTCCATTTCTTCATTATACTTTCCCAGATGCACAACCAGTGTTGTTCACGGCTCAGCTCTGGCCAGTGGTGGGTCCTTTTAGGTTCAGATCTGATATGAGGTAGTGCTGGGCTCTGCTCACAGAGACCACCCTCCAGCGCCTTGCTACCAAAAATCTTGCCATGTAAACCTAATACAACTTTCCTGATTAGCAGTACTAACAAATTTACCAAGGATGCATTCGGCACCTACATCCACGTTATTGATACAAATTTTGAGCAGAACTCATTCTTGATTATTGTCCCTGTCAACACCACTATCTGTCAACTGGATATAACACCATTCAATACAAAAAAAAATGAGTTCTACCAAATAGGTAAATGGTTTTAAGTCGAAAGAGGGAAGATTTAGGTTGAATGTCAGGGGGAAATTCTTTACAGAGAGAGTGGTGAGGTACTGGAACAGGCTGTCCAGAGAAGTTGTGGATGACCTGTCCCTAGAGGTGTTCAAGGACGGATTGGATGGGGCCCTGGGCAGCATGGTCCAGTATTAGATATGGAGATTGGTGTCTCTGCCTGTGGCAGGGGGGTTGGAGCTTCATGATCCTTGACATCCCTTCCAACCTGTGCCATTCTGTGATTCTGTGGTTACCAAGTGTAGCATGAACCTGTTTATCTTACAGTTGGACAATTTGTCCAGAAGTATGCTGTGCAGGACAGAATGAAAAGCCTTATTAAAATCTAGAAGGACCACATCCACTGCCTTCCCTTCATCACTGAATTAGACTCGATGGTTATTGTGCACCCCTTCCAACTCAGGGTATTCTATTATTCATCAAACAAAAAAATGAAAGAAGGCTCAATTGTGGTTTCTGAATATGAACAAGTTACGTGAATGAAATGCTAGGAATTTTGAAGGGTCCTTGCACTTCTTTTGTAACAAAGTAGTTATTTGAATCTTGGAGGGATAATTATATAAGCAAGAACATGCCCAAACCTAAGCATTCTAATTTAGTTCTATCTCATGAACTTACTAATGAATAGGCAAGATGGCAAAAATGATGACTGTATCATAAAATATTGCTGATAGTGTTTATTTTCAAGGGTGTTGAAATGATGACCTACACACCTCCAAATGATCAACAGAATGCACATCTTCCAAAGGTTTCTCTTTGTAAAAAAAAGCAAACATAGAATCATGAGCTTTCTATCTCCTTGACACTGATGATCATAAAAATGGTCAGATCCATAGTATAGATCTGTGCTACATGAACTAGCAGAGGAAGTCACAGGAACTGAAGTAGCTATTAACACAAAGGTGGGAAGATTAAAGAGAAAAATTGGCTGTGAATAACCTTTCCAAATTTTCACAACTTACTCCTGAGAGCTGAAGAGTGGGATTCAATGAATTCTCCATTCTCTCTACTTTTCTCCCTCCTTTCTTTTAGTTTAAAACCATTCCCCCCTGTCCTATCACTATCTACCTGTATAAAAAGTTGATTTCCCTCATGTTAATAAACTCCTTTTAAATACTGGAAGACCACAATTAGGTCTCTCCACCGCCTTCTCTTTTCCAGGCTGAATAAACCCAGTTCCTTCAGCCAATCTTTATAGGAGGTGTTTCAGCCCTCTGACCCTCTTTGTGGCTCTTCTCTTTACCCTCTCCAAAAGCTTCACATCCTTCTTTTGCTGGAGGCCCCAGACTTAGATGCAATACTCCAGCTGGAGCCTCACAACAGCAGAGTAGGGAGGGACAATCAACTCCCTTGATCTGCTAGCCACCTCTCTTCCGAATCCAGGATACAATCGGACTTCCAAGCTGCAAGAATCCCTTCTCCAGGTTTCTAATTCTTGCCTCAGTCTACATTTTTCATGTATCTATAATTTTCCTCTCTGGGATCCCAACTCATTTTTACTCCTTTTTACTTTTTCAGGCTATCTCTATATTCTGTCTTTCAGGAACTGTGTCTTTCTCCCAGCCAGCTGAGCTTACTGCTGTTTCTCCCCTAAGGTCTAGCATTTCGTGAATGGTTGACCCTGTCTGGCAAATAAACCCTCTCCCAGTCTCTAATTCACTTCTGACACCAGTGGGATGCAGAGGAGAATTTGAAGGGAAAAGAGGGAAAAAAACATTTGGGTTGAGATAATTATCAGAGAAACCTCCGATGTTGTGCAAGCACAGTTTAACAATACCCAAAGTATAGTTTTAAATTTAAAGCATAGCAACATATAGGGTGCTTTAAAGAAAAGTAATAATATCATCTTAGACAAAGCACACATTTGCTGTTCCTGAATTTAAAAGGGTAGTTTTCTCAGTACTATGTACATGAGCATGGGGTGCAAAACTCTCTGTCCCTTTCTCTCTACTCCAGCTCAGTTCCTATGCTGCAAACACAAACAGTTGTTTCTAGAGAAGTCTTGCTTCTACTCTAGACTTGTATTTGATACATTCAATACAGACACACTGAATATTTTAAAAGAAAAATACTTGTAGGCTCACAACCGTATATGAATTTGCCTCAGATTATGTTAGCTGACATGGGAAAAAATTGTAAGGACTTTACTTGTGTCTTTATTTTGTTTAATTGTTAGCAGAAGTTTTAGAGAAACTGTAAGGATCACTTCCCACTGTCTAGCTGGTACTGTGCTGGTACTGTGCTGTGGTCACCTTGGCTCCAATCTCCCCTCATGGAGTATTCTTATGGTATAGCTGGAGAAATAGGGCACAGGAAAACATGTAAGTAACATCATAAAAAAGTTAAAGAAATTGAAATAAATTGAATAGTAGCCACTCACTAGACAAGTACTGCTACTGCTGAACAACTTCAAGGGAATGCCAATGCAGTTCTGAAACTGTGAAAAGATACTGTAAAATCTCTTTTCATTTACCAGCAATGGCAATATTGAATTTACTTTAATGGTTGTTACACCTATGAAAAAGACTATCTTTGCCCTACTTTTTGAAATCATAATATGCATGTTTATTTTCCTATCTAAAATTTCTTGATTTCAGTGTAAGTTACAACATTGTCTATTCTTAACTATCCACTCGGTGATATTAATTCAGACCTGCAGCGTGCTGTTCAGCTAAAAGGATCAATATTTTGCATGAGTGTGTATTGATAGAAATTCTTTTTCTAAAACTTTTGGATCAGGAAACTGACAAGTTTGTTAAAGCTGATTGAATTACTCCTACCAATAATAATAAAATACTGTTAATAAGCTCTTTTTAAGTACTGCGAGGCCACAATGAGGTCTTCCTGTAGCCTTCTCTTCTCCAGAACAAGCCCAGCTTCCTCAGCCTCTCTTTATCATAGAGGTGCTCCAGACTTCTGATCATCTTTATGGCTCTCCTCTGGACCTTCTCCAACAGTTCTACATCTTACTTGAGCTGGGAGCACCAGGCCTGAATGAAGTACTCCAGGTGAGGCCTTACAAAGGCGGAATACAGGGGGCAATCCCTTCCCTCTACCTGCTGGCTATCTCTCTTTTGGTGTAACCCAGGATACTCATGGCCTTCCAGACTGCAATCACACACTGCTGGCTCATGTCCAGAACTTTCTAGTCCTTCTTTGCAGGGCTGCTCTCAATGAGTTCTTCTCTTAGTTTATACACATATTTAGGATTGCCATGACACAAGTGCAAACTTACTCTTGCCCATGTTGAAACTGATTGAATTCATATGCTTATCCTCTTGGGTTTCGATGGCACCACTTATTTCTGTTTTATCAGTTGCATCACTAACCTTGTTGTAATCCACAGATTTGCGGAGTGTGGACTTGATCCCATTCTCTATGTCACTGACATAGATGCTGAAGAGTACTGGTCTGAAGATGGACCCCTGGGGACAGCTCTAATGATTGACTTCCATGTAGACACAGAGCTGCTGCCCACAGCCCTGCATCTGTGACAATCCAACTGATTCCTTATCCATTGTTTGAAGTGTTTATACACTGTACTATTTGTGTGCTCCAGATAACTTTATAGCTGCTTGTAGGTAATCTATAGGTCTTAATGATGATTTGAATTCTAAATAACTTGTAAGCTATTATTTCAAATTATGTTAGCCTTTAATTTATATTAAATCAAAATTAATTTTAGAATCTTTGTTGTGCTAAGTGTTATAAAAATAATGTAACTTGTTTCTAACTTCTGAGATGTAACCCAATCCAGACTTAATGTTTCCAAATACTAGGATGCAATCAATTGCAAGAAAGACTATTTGAAAATGAAAAAGAGAAAAGCAGAGTAAGATTATTATAAGAAGTTATGTAAAAATTGTTGTTAAATATTGTCATTTTGATATGAACATATTTTTTTTTCCAAGATATTCCAGTAGTAAATCACGGAACATTGAAAGGGATTCACTATGATCTTCCTATTCCTGACTCCACACAAGATCATCCAAAAATCAAACCAATAGCTGAGTGTATTGTCCAAACACTTCTTGAATTCTGTCAGGATTGGTGCCTAGTTCTCTGGGGAAACTGTTTCTAATGATAAGGAAATTTTTTAGTGATTTTTTTTGACATTATGAACTCATCTTGTTCTATTCAGGTATTCTGCTGAATTCTTTTTGTGTTACTTGATTTATGTGACTTCTTTTTAATCTAATTTCTTATAATCTTACTTATTTAAGGAAAACTCCAAAAGTCCTTGTTTTATTTTTGCATAGGAGTCAATTCCTTAAAACAAATGGATTCAGAAAACTAATGTTGCTGCAAGGCCAAAGCCAAGTTCTATGAACTAAGTATTACCTCTATGTTAATCTGCTTGGGTTTAAAGCATCAAGCTTCCTGGGCATACCTCTTGTTATTTATTTGTTTGTTTGTTTGTTGCCTGAAAGCAAGAGTTATGTATAACTTCACAAATAAATAAATCAAGAAGAATTATTTGAATTTCTTAACTCATAATCTAAAATATCTCAATAAAATAAGTGCCATTGTTCCATTCTAAGACTGTAACATAGTCATTTTTATAAGTGCATTAGATTTAATCTTCTATTTTTTTTCATTCTGATTAAATCCTAAATTTCATACCCAATCAATTCACAAGCATTTGCACTCCAATACCAACCTTCTCAGCTACACAGTCATGCTCCTGAGATATCAATCCCACTAATTCCAGATCAATCTGTGGGTCCCCCGTCATTTCTATGGATGTTTGTACAGAAAAAAAATGAATACAGAATCTAAAACAAAATATTATCACTTGTGTTTCATTTCAGTGAAATACATATAACTCTTTACTCCAAGACTCTTTAAGAAGTCTGTAAAAATCCTTCCTGTAACTGGGATTTTCCTTGTCTTTATCACAAATGAATTAGGGGTGGTTAATTTCATCTACTTTACTGACTTCTGATATATCAAGTCTCAGAAGAACTGCAAATAAATAAGCTTACTGTTATTACTATCAATTAGAAATAAGAACATGCTCTGTTTCATCAGAAGTTAAGGAATGTTGAATTCCCGTGTTCTGCATTCTTTATGATATGTACCTGTGTGCCTTTGCTTTGTTTATTTTTATTTGTTTGTTTGCTTGTGTTTACCTCTCCATTCATCTGCACCTCATATAGTCCCTTTAATTCCTAATATATCAAGCAATAACTTCCCATTACCCTGTGAAGGACAATATGTAATATAAGGTTCTTACTTTTTTCCCGTCGTCAGAATGAGTTGAGAACATGTTGACAGTGATTTGTGAAACACTCTTAATATCAGAAAATAACTTCTATGAGTAAAATACTCAATGTTATTTAAAAAAATCATAACAGCATCAGTTAATTTCCAGTTGATGTTCTTGATTATGCTTTGATTGATTAACTTATGTTCTTCTCTACTAGAAAGCACAGTGTAATACCGTTTTCCCTGAAATATATATATATATAGTTATGCTTAATTTACTTCCATTGGTTATCTAACATATCTTCATACTTTTGTTTTCAACTATTGAAATATAAATAAAAATAACATGAGAATTATGCACTGAACTAAACTTTTTGTATTTTCCCTAATTACATGAAAGCCAACATACTTCAAAACTGCTGTGAAAGTCAACAAGCCAGAACAAAAGAAATTCAAGAATTTGCTTAATTTCTTTTAAAATCAAAGGGTCCCTTTTGATGGTTTTTGATTGCCTGCAAGTAACAAACATCACTACTTAAAATAAATATTTTTAAAATAAAAAACCTAATGTTCAAATAACAAGGGCAGGGAGGGAAAAACATAAAAGGAGTGAGAAAGATTGAGCAAAAAATCCTAATCTGGACTCTTGATTCATCAAAAATGAGATAATTCCACTAGACCTCAAGTTATTTTAGCAATCAGTTACCTTACTAATTTCAAATTATTAGGCTACAAAATTTTTGTGCTTAAAACTGTTTATTACACTTCATTACTTCATTCTCAAAGCATGTATATAAAAGTTACGTATTTAAAACTGTGTGTTTTATACAGTCTACGTGATCTTGCTAGTTATTTTCATTGTAATTTGAATATCTGATGGTTCTACTCACTGTGTAGGCATTTACATTTGTGTTTAAATAAGTACTGAATCTACTCTTGTTTAATTAAATTTAATGCCCATTGAACTATTGCAATTCTTTTTCCCTGCACCAGCGTCTTGAACCTATGCTGAAGCCCTTTCAAGTATTGTTTTTTAAGCAGACATTGAAAATGGATAATGAATTATAGTAGGTGTGGAATGCAACTGAAAACTGCACTATTTTACACTGTCAACTACAAAGGTGATCCAAAGGTCACATTTCTTCCCTCTTTTTTTTTTTTTTTTTTTTTTTTTTTTTTTCTTGGTGTGCATTTATGCTTTATTTCACTTTTTGAGCTTTTGTTTTTAAATGTAGACTTGTTACTAAGGGTTAGAAAGTACCTTCTGGCTTTTGCTTTGGGAATGAAATGTGAAATGTAGATGCTATGTGGACTTAACTAAACATCATTTAAATGTTTTAGAGATAGCGCTAATGAAAGTAATGTCAATATGAAAATTATAATATACAGTTATAGTTGACAAATAATTGTGGTGGCCTGATACTTCTCACTTTCTTTCCTGAAAAGCTAATTAAAACAGAATAGGAGTTTGTTTCTTTTCTCAAATGGGAATATTAGAATGGTTTGGGTTCAAAGGGATTTTTAAGATCCTGTAATTGGAGTCCCCTTGCTATATGCAGGAACAACTTCGTCTAGACCAGGTTGCACAAAGCCCCATCCAGTCTGACCTTGAATGCTTTTCCAGGGAGGGGACATTCACAACCTCACTGGGCAACATGTCTCACCATCCTCACAGTAAAGAATTTCTTCCTAATATGCAGTCTAAATCTGCCCTTTCCCAGTTTAAAACCATTTCTCCTTGTTCTGCCACTATATGCACTTATAAAATGTCCCTCCCCATCTTTCCAGTAGGCCTTCTTCAGGTACTGGAAGGCCACTATGAGATCTCCTCAGAACCTTCTCTTCTCTAGGCTGAAGAGCCCCAGAAGAGCTCTCTCAGTCTGTCCTCTTAGGGGAGGTGCTCCAGCCCACTTATTATCTTTGTAACCCTCTTCTGGACCTGCTCCAAAAACTCCATGTCCTTGTTAGAAAAATTATTTACTCAAGCAATCTAAAGATCTTAAAAGCAATAAGGAATCAAGATGTGTATTACTCAAAATTGTGCAAATTCTGCCACTTTTGGTTTCCTAAGGGATTACTTAAATACTTTCACTGATGCAGTTTGTTAAGGGCTGCAAATCTCACAGGAAAAATAACCTGTAAATTGAGTATACTCAGAAAGCCAAGAAGTAGTTGAAAAAATTTGTAATGTCAAAGTAAATAATTTTAATAATTACTGAGTGGCAAACACAAATTCAGTCATCTCAAGTAAATTTGAACAGAATATCAAAAGTTCTTTGATTAAAAACATAACAAAAACCACAAAGGCAGACATATGGGTAGAAATTATGTTTAAAATAGATTTGACTCAATGTTTTCTCTAGTTCTTAGTAAGATTGGATCAAAAACAAAACATGTAATAACATTAAATTTCAGAGAAAAAAATGACTTCAGGTGACTTAGAACTGAAATCTAAGTTAAATGAACACTATTTAGGATTTCTGTATATTTTTTTCATCTCAGCACATCAGTGCAGCATTATATGATGACTTCAACTCAGTAACAAGGGCTTTTAAATGTTGAAATTCATGGCAATATTATTACATTAGAAAAATAATAAATACTGTAATTATGTGAAGAAGAGGAATAAAAATTATGGGGGACTTTACTTGACCTAGATATTATAAAATGTTAATCTTACAGAAAACAGTAATTAAAGAGATAAATTAGAAATACGTTTTTCTACAGGTATTCCAAAAGCATGTTCTACCAGAGTAATCTGAAAGCTGTCTTTAGTATAAAGAACTTGAATATATACAATCTACTCAATTTTAGTAAAACATTTCAGTTTAGTGTCATGTGGGAAATTATTATTGAAGCTGATGGACAAGAGATTTGGAATTGCATTTGAGAACATATAACTAGCTAAAGGAAAGATAGCAGAAAAAAATTGTTCTGAAAGGGAACTATCAGACTGAAATTTGTTACTGCAAATTCTTTAAAATTTATCAATGATCACTTTCAGGTGACTGATTTTGGTGACTGATTTTTATAAATAGCTCAAAATATTTTGGTAATGAAATATTCTAATTCATTCATCGCTTTCCAGAAGCGATATCTTTTAACAGAAACTCACATAGCTTATATAGCTTATATAGCTTATATAGCTATGTGAGTTTCTGTTAAAAGATATCGCTTCTGGAAAGTTTTCCATGATCTTGGAGGATTGAGTAATACTCTGAAATTAATGAGTGTAAGTGCAAGTCCATGTAAGGGGTAATTTGTAGGTCTTAAATGCCTACTATATTGCAGTGCATACCATATATATATGTGTGTGTATGGTCACTCATGCATGATATGAAGACAAATTCTAGTAGAAAGTGATCAGAAAGAGGTCACTAAAGCTATCTGTACACCTGCACTACATAAGAAGTATCTGAAAGACTTGGTGAATGATTTTTCAAAGAGATCAGTTTTGTATACTCTATGAGTGATTAATACTGAATCCAAAGAAGAAAATGTCCAAGCCAATCTACCAAATAAGACTAATTAAAAAAGGAAAAAAAAAAAAGTTATATTTTTATTATTATAACTTCTACCCAGAAAATACTTAGATTTAGTATTAGTTTAGGACATTCTTCTAAGAAAAAAGCCAAAAATTTCAGTTACTTTCGAAACTGAGCAAGATTCATTCTAAAAGCAATATACAAAAAAATTAGATGAAGACATTAGTAGCATATAAAGTTCCTTCTAGACCTTTGTGTCTATGAAATGTTTTATCATTAGATGTCTCTATGTATCACAAGGAATTGCATTAGAAGTATCAATTGTGTTATCTGATGAAAGGTTATAGAAATTTAACTATTGTTTGCAGTGAACACCATTGACTAACATTTTCTGTATTATGTTTTGAATCCTTCAGTTTCTGAATCCTGTATCAAATGTTCCAGTATACTCCTATGATCACAGGTAGGTTATGGCTGTGCAGTTACATGGATCACTCTGCTTTCATCTTTGAAGTGTTGACCCATTAGCTTTCTTTCAGTCCCGTAGAGCTTTCCTATTGTTCCAAGACTTATTGAAAAATCAATGTAAATTGTCTAGAGAGCTCTCCAGCCAACTATTTTAAAATTATCAAATATAAAACTGATGTTACAATTTCTATCTTTGATCATTACTGCTTAACTACATCTAGAGTTACTGTAGGAAGGGAAACTATTCGTAATTCATCATCATCAATTTCATCATTTGATATGACTATGCCATCTTGAATTTTCCTAAGTACAAGAGATCATGTGTTTCTTCTGCATTACAACTGTCATATTTTTATATATTTTTTTCCTAATGTTAATGGTAGGATTTCTTCTGTTAAATTCTTAAATTCTGTTAATTTCTTGTGGAAAATTTCAGGTTTCTGATTTATACTCATTGAATCTCATTTCATTTTGTGTGAATCTAAGTAACTGATGCACTTATTTATGCATATTTTTTCTATAAATTTAATTGTGCCTCTAAATTTAGACAGGAGAGAAAAAAAAAAAGCGTAACTTATCTTAACTGCAGTGCCAATGCTGTAGAAAAAGCAACTCAAACCATGAGAAAAAAATCCCTTTCTGTACCTATGTCAGTATTTTGTAGGGTAAGTTTTCTGTTCCCAAGTTGTTACCTTTTATTCAACATTTCCTTCCTGCTACTAAAGATTTCCTGTTCTTCTTACCCAACAGTTCTCCTAGAGAGGACAAGTAGCCTATTTTTGGAATATCATATGGGTATCTTAATTCTTTATGATAATTTTAATAATGCCAACAGCTTTCCTGATACACCTGCGAAAATAGAAATATTAATATTTAGAAGTATCTTATTTATAAATTCTTTAGGGAACGTTCTTATACTTTTATTTTCTCAGGCACTTTATGAAAGATTAATTTGAACAAGTCTTCATTATTAATGCATACTTAGAAGCTGATTCATGTCATTCTTAAGCAAACATTGAAAATAGGTCATATCACTCATGCCTGTCCATTTCTTTCTACTGCCTCTGACTGTTGCCTCAGATGGAGACTTACATAGTTACAACAGGTGAAACTTGTTTCCCGGAACACTCTCCTCACTCAGAGTGCTGCTGTTGCTTACCTTTTAAAAAACATCTAACAACATCTTATTCCAGCTAAATTTCACATCTTATTTTCCATTTCCAGTGTGTCTAGTGTCTTGTAAAAACTCTTGGTATTCATTATCGCAGATGGTTTATTTAAAGTCACCAATACTGTGCCTGAAGCAATCTATATGAGCCACATAGTCCTCCTGATTTGTTCGAATATCACAGTTCTAATATGTGGCATGTTTTGAATATTTGTTTTTTAACTTCTGCAGTATTCCTGGATAAAAGGTTGTTATTTTGGTTAAATCCCTTCAGGGAAACCTTTTACAGAAAATAAATAAATTCATCTCTACTAATGTGCATTGACATTCAAATCCAGTTATGCATTTCCACTACACTTCCCCTTCCCTTTAGTCAGAGAATTTTCTTTCTACTAGGAAGACTGTATTTATCATGAGTTCTTCAGTTTGCTCAAGTTATATTTCTCTGGTTTAAATTATTTTGGTCATTTTTAATCAGGAAGGAAACAGTTTCTCCTTAAGTTTTTAACGCTTTTTAACAATTACTTTGTACTTTTTTTATATATAAGAGAAAATTTATGGTGTTTGCATGATGCTTTGGTGCTTATTGGAGTCAAACCATAATAGAAGATTTTTATGTAAACTTCACAAGTAATGTAAGCTAGTTAACATTTACATTTAAAATATACTCCTACTTAACTTCAGGAAAAGGCAACAAAACAACATTCACTTATAGATATGATGTAATTCATTTACAGCTATTGTATTTCTCTCTGGATTTGGCGCCCTAAATAGAGATAATGTTTATATCATTTTATCCTTTGTTAGAGCACCAATAGCTGTCTTTCGTTTTTTTTTTTTTCAGATTGGAGTGAGATGAGATTAAGGAATACTAATTTACAATATATTTAAAAATCATGATTAAATTACTAAAATTCACTGAATTATTGGAGAACTAGCATTAAGCAATATTAATATCCTTTATGACTAAAAACAAGGAAGCTTTCTTGTAATATTCTTGCTAGCATTTTTCATTAATTATAAATTCAATCTTCTGTCTTTGCAAAATAAAAGCATAATGCATATTAAAGCAATTATATTGGGAAAACTTCCAAACAAATAATTGTAAAGCATAGCAGTTTTTTTTTCTTTTTTTTTTCCCTGAAGAGTTGTTTTTCTTAAATTGTTCTAGAGATGACATAATTCTATGTCATATGTGATACATCTCTAAAACATCCAATGCTGCACTTGTTTCGACTGGAATCATCAATGACTTTTTAGTTATTACTAACTTAACACTAAATTAATAGAAACTTCTTACACATTGTGTCAAAATTCTTTGTGTATCTTGAGAGATATTCTCACTAATATTAGTGGCCATCTTTTGGTTGGAAACCTTTCATTCTGGTCTTTGTCCATTTTGATAATTTTTCTTTGAAGAAAGTACAAATTTGTCAATTTTCTCCAGATAAGTCACTATGTAGGCAAGATATCCTTAGGAATAAGGTGGTAACTGAAAGGTAGTCACTCTTTCAGATGAATCTTCAATGAAATTGAGATCTATTTCCATTCTTTCCTAAGAAGGAAACTGGTTATATTGCTAATCACAAAGATTATATCAGTTACAAACATTCAAAAAATACATAGTTTAATTTGGTGTAAGAACTTCAACTAAATGAAAATTATGCTGATAATGAAAAGTTTCAAGGCTATTCTTCATGGCCTACATTTGTAGAACTGGTGAATCATTATGAAACATTAAAACATTTAATTATATCTTGTGACATTGCTTTCAATAAGTGTTTTTTGTACCAATTTTTTTTTTCTTTGGAGTTAAAAGGAGGTGGAGAGGAGGAGTTGCTAATAATTTAAGACACTTTTAAGTGGTTTAGCAACATTACACTCATCTCTGATTTTTAAAATATTGGTAATGTTACTGTAGAAAATAACATCATGTGTGATATATTCATTGTGATCACTGCTTTTATTAACTGGAACATTATAAACCCATATAATTTTTTTTTCTATAATCATTTCCATCCCACTGTTCTTTGCTGAATGTTGTTTTGATCTGTTTTAGTAAAATTTCACTTAGAGTTTGATTTGCTTGTCTTGATTGTTAAATGTATGAATACTTCATTTCGTCTTACCATCACAGTTCAAGTAACATTTTATTATTGACTGTGAATTCCCAATCTCATCTCAATACTTCTTAGTGTCTCTTGTATTCTATACTGTGGCTTTCTAAATCACTTCTTTCTTTCTTAATTCATGCAAAACAAACAATATTTAATTCACAGAAAGAAACTTTTGCATAGTTCTAATAGGAAGTTATTATGTTTGTTTCAGGTAATGTCTAATTCTCCCTTGATATTCATCATAGTATTAACTATAAATCTCTGAAGAAAGAGTTTCTCATGTTCCCATCAGAACTGGTTTGATCTTCCTGATCTAAAGTACAGAAACTTACTGAGTTGTGTACACAACTGATGTGTGCATAAAGCTCCAAACAAACAAAAAGACAATTCATTCACCAATATCAAACAAATGGACATATCGTAATAAAAGAATCTTCTTGGAAACCAAAGTGAACAAATTTGTGTTGTCTGAGCTAGCCAAAACTCAAATAAGTGACTAGGAATAATCAATGACATCCAGCATACTCTCTAGTCAAATTACTCTGGCTACATGATATACTGCAGTTCTTTGAAAATGGGTGTTCCCCATCTGTTTGATATATTTTTAATGTGAATTAGGACACTATACACTAGATTTATTAGTTTTAGCTCAGTCCTTTCACTAGTTATTTGAATTGACTAAGAGGGGAAAAAAAAAATTCATCATTTTTCATTCTAGATTCAGATCTACTTTTTTTCTCCCCAAATAAAGGGAGAAAAAAATGCACCACTTATAACCTACTCTATTTGATTCACAACATCAAGATTCATCTCACATATATACCTGATACATCCCCTGGATAACCAGACTAATGCTACCTTATGTATTTAAACACCACTACCAACAAAATGTTTCTTCGCTAAATTTTATCAACACATGTAAATGTTAGAGAACAGGTGTTATTACAATTAACTTATTTTTTTAGGGTATTTGTTTTTTTGTTGTTGTTGTTGTTGCTGTTGTTGTTGTTTTCTTTTGGGGGGGTTCTTAAAATAGTTTAATTGAAAAAATGAGAATGGAAGCTGATAATCACATCTATGATTATTATATTTTAGTGAAGATATTAGACTAAGCTTTGTCACTAGAGAACAAATTAGTAGTAGTAGTAGTCTACTGAAAAATGGAAAAAATTTCTATTATTGCTAACAATATATATGTAAGACAAGACGAAACTTTGAAACCCAACAAATGGCTTTATTATTTGATTTTATAAAGAAATATTCTTTAATTGTCAAGCTTACACATAACGATTCAGAATTCATCTGCAGAAGAATTTGTAAATAGCTTTCTATGTGTTTGTTGAAAAGAATTGTGATTAAACGTTATTAGAATGAAAATTTTAATTGAGAATTTTACATGCCCTAATTTTGATTGCTAAGTTTTATAAATCGCTATTAACTGCTAAAACCAACATATAAGTTTTTTTAATTGTTATTTTTCCCCAAGTAAAGATTACTAAACAGCCAGTTTCCTGACAATATGGCATATATTTTCTGAATCAAATACATTTTTATTTCTGTGAAGTGCAATAGTGGACAATTAAAGAAAATTGTTTTGGGAATAAAAGAGAAAATAAAAAAAATAGCAGCAAAATGGAGTGAAATAGAGTAGAAAGTCAGCTGGGAAATGAATGCTGTTGTCAAGCTTCAAGGATGTGCTAGAAAATAAGGGAAGTTTAAAACAAAAACCAGCCATTCCACTATGGCAAACCAAACTGAATATTTCACTTGATTGGTTTGACAAAGGTCTATCAGAGCCAAATAAACTGACACATCTAGACCTATAGAACATAAATAAAGATACTCGTCATCCTCTATTTATTACTTTTGTCTCATAATCCTTAAGAAGTGTCCAGATTTAAGTCTGTTGATTTTTTTTTTTCATCTCCTAGGCTTTATATTTGGTCTCTCAATTTGTACTATGTAGAAATCTATAATTTGGGAACTTGCACGAGTTTTACATTGAATCAAAATAAACAACAGGGATACATTTTTAGTATAGTCCAACTTAGGTTTCTGTCTCCTAAATACTTTAAAAGCAGAAGGTGAAGAAGTTTTAATTAACTCCTTGAAATTATACTGGGGATTTATTCATCTGAGAGAAAACAGTAGGTTTTTATGCTACAGAGTTAATGTTCATGGGTAGCATGCAAAACATTCCTAGGACTTTCCTTTGAAGAGAATTTCTTTAAAATAAATATTACTTAATAATTAATGATTGGAGAATATTAGGCTCTTCCTGAATTTGCATACCAATCAAGTACTAACTAAAAGAAGTTAGTCTTCGCCTAGCTAATGTGAACACTTTTTTTCTCATTAGAAAAAAAAAAATAAATAAAAATAAAGAAAATACTTAAATGTAAAAATAACAAAATAAGCTAAGAAATTATAGAGGAATGATGCAACTTCAAGCACAGCAAGGCAAGGGGACTCCTTTCTCCCCTTTCAGGGAGAAGGAAAGAAAAACAACCCAATTAAGATAGGGAGAGAGAACAAATTTAGTACAAATTGTAAAAGAAGGTAAAATAATAAGAAAGTTATAATTAATAACTCAAATTGGAGAGAGAGGAAGCCTATGACCATGCTGCCCCCAGGGCTGCTGGAACCCAAAAAAAGCTTCATCCCCATCACCTGGAATTGTAAATCATGTGGAGGCCCTTGGGAAATGCAGTACATTTCAGTCTATCTTTTTCTTGGAGAATCAGAATTCACATGAGACTGCTAGAGAACATGAGACTAGGAAGTACAGCTCCACAGTGCGCTGCGCCCCTACATCCAACAGCCTGTCATGTAATGTCATAATGCAGAATGCTGATTTAACCAGGACAAGGAAATATACATACATATTAAATTTTAAATGCTATTCTAGAAATTGTAATGAAAAAAATTTTCATAAAAAGTAAAAAAGAAATTACACTAAGTATCTCAAGTGTGTAAGAACACATTAAATTTTTCAAAGCAAACTTCTATGGAAATCCAGCTGTATTTTTCTTGCAGGGAAGATAAACAAATTTAAGAATCTTTTTTCTCTTACTCTTCTCAATAATCCTTCAGAATCTTAGTATACCTTTAGCAATTTTAAATATATATATATTTATTCTGCACAGATACATGTTTTCAAATCATATAGAGGGTACATACTTTGTTTTCAATATATTTGTATACATATGAGAAAATATGAATTAGTGCTATTGTGTCTGTTCTGGTCTGCTTTGGATGCAGTTCACTTTCTTCGAAGATGCTCTACATTTGTACCTACAGCAATGTTCTTAATACACAAATGCTTTAGCTGTTGTTTCGCAGCTTCAAAGCTTTTTCTGTCTCCCCTTTCCCAGAACAGTAGGTTAGGAGTGTACCAGAGTTTGGGAGGTACACAACCCAATCTGATTGAAGAGCCACTCCATACTACAGCATGGTTTAGCAATGCCTCCTCAAAGAGAGGACAAATGAGGAATATTCACATCCCTCTTCCCAAGGGAAATGCTTATTTTCCCAAGAAAAATTATGTGACCTGAAGACTTGGTTTCCTGGAAATGGCAAAACATCTGCCAATGAGATATAATGAATGAATTTCTGCTTTGCTTATGCACACAGATTTTGCTTTATCTATTAATTTTGTCATTATCTTAATCCATAAATCTTCTTGTATTCTACTTTTCTTATGGGCAGGGGAGAGGAGTGAATTTGAAGTCAGGTGCATATTTAGCTGCTAGCTGAGGCCAAACCTCCACAGTGTCTAACAAGTAAATTCCTGTTCTCCATATGCAATAGAAGTACGTACTTGAGGAATCCAGAGCCTACACTGGGACTGTGGCTCGGGCACCATTTTCAGAACAGCTTCCTACATACAACTTATATTCAACAAAAATAAGCATCAAAAGAAATATTTTTTACTCCACAGCATATTATTTTTAAGTGTAGTATTAACATTTGGGCGTTCAGAACTTTAACATTTTATATTTTCACATGAGAATACGTAAGAAGTTGAATGTCTGGAGTAGCATTGATGTTATTTTATGAGGTTACAGTTTCAAGTTTATGAGGTGATCTTGGGGCAAGCAAGCATTTGGTGTTTATTCAGGTAAGAGACATTTACCCCTCTATGTAATAAGAATTACAAAGCATGTTATAAAGGCATCTGGTTGTGGAAGTTCAAAGTAATGAGTAATATTTTACCAAGTCAATCAGTAAGTTAATTTCCTAAATAAGGTTTTCATAGGAATTGATTTAGTCTTGTAGCCTCAGTTAACAAATGCACTTACACATATACTTTATTTTAAGTCTCACTAACCTGACAGGTTGCCTAAATATCTTGACTGACTAGAAGAGTTTGGTATCTCTACATCAATTTCTGGTAATTGTTGCTCCATCCTGGCCAAAGGTACTTTAATTGCAAAGATATGTTGATGACATAGCATACCATACTGGTATAGTATAGAATACTAGAATTTTCATAAATTGTTTATATTAGTTTACAAGTTGCTACCTACCCTCCAACCCACCACTATCTCCAACTATTGTTTCATTCTGTGTTTTTCTGTAGATCCTTAACTTTTCCCCTCATTCTTACAGTTCAAGACAAATCTTCTTATCTTTCCCCGATCTCTCATGCTTTACTTTCTGTCTTCGTTCCAGCAGTCATGATCAGGGGTGGAGCCATTTACATATTGCTGCACAGCTTCATCCAAGGAGTGATCTATTCTACTGTCCATCAAGGGAAATCTTAGGTTTCTAATAGAAAGAATTAGACTGACTGCCACGCAGTATCATATCAGGTCTTTGGGTCCAAAGTACTGATAAGGATAACGTGTGTGTGTGTGTGTGTGTGTGTGAGAGAGAGAAATAGACTAAATAAGCTTCAGTGATACATTCTGTGAATTCGAAAGAAAAAAAAAAAAAGATAATTGAACTGAAAATGGCAAGATTTCAAATTGACGGGGTATATCTTGGATATACCACTAATTTGTAATATTTATAAACAGAAATTTTACTGTTTTATTACTGGGCAGAGTGACTCCAAACCAGAATACAAACATTATGTAAAGAAATAAAAACCATATCCCTGCCAACTCTTGTGTTTGCTAATGTCTTCCTTGCAGCACAAAGTCTCTGATAGAGTTCTGAAAGCTGAAAACACTTTTGTAAATGCACACTGGACTTGAGGGTCTATATGTATAAATGCATAACACATTACATTATTAGGACAGATATTAAATTTTGGCAGATCCATTAAAAAGAAATTATTATTTACCTCTACCAGTGTTTCAATACTGTAATTAATAAAGCATTAACAGATTTGCTTAACACATTTGTTTAAATTCTATAACATTATCATGAAAGTTAATTTTAGTGGAATTGATTAATGGATTAATGAAAAAAGGTGATTATAAGATGATAAATATATATTATAGCATTATATTATTAAAACCATAATCATCAGACTTCAAATTTTTTCAAATTTGAAAACTCCTCTGGAGATTGCAAAAGACAACATGATTGTGTTTCTAAATGTTATATAATATTTTGTGAATGAAAAAATTTAGAAGTCCCTCAGCTTCAATAGAAAGTCTTCTAAATTCTGTTTGAAATATAATGCTAGGAGAGGAATTGCTGAAGCAGTTTGTAGAACTATCTGTTTAGAAAAAAAAAAAAAAGTTGCTTATAGTATTTTCTACATAGAAAAGAAATCTCATCCTCTTCTTAGTTCAGCTTGAAGTTTGACTGAAACAAAATTATTGACAATAATTTATAAAAATATTACTAACAGTGAAAATCAACAGTACTCAGAAATTTAAATATTTTTATTTCAATCACTATGTAATCATAAATGGGAGGGTGGAGAGGGAAAGAAAGACAGAGGTCTCTATCTTCTAGGAATTTAATATCTGTGTTTGGTTATTTCTCATTGGCTATTAAGCCTGAGCTACAGTTGTGTATTCTGGTGTGATGGCCACAAGTCTAACGTTTGGGTACAGCACTGGTAAAAGCATTAGAGAATTTATCCATTTGACACAGTAAACCTATGGCAGAACATTGAACTGATACTGCTTTGTCTTTCTCAGAAATATTCTCTTTCTCTTGCAGGTACTTAAAATGACTATTTTAAGTTAGGGACATTTCTTCCTAACATGGATTTAGGAAGTGCAGATGTTATTCAAAAGATTTCTGCACAAAGATTTATTTTACTTACTATTGTTTGCATTCTGTTTATTACTAAAATCCAAAGTAAGAATTGCCATTTGTCATATAGCAGAAGGCATAGCATAACATAAACAGCTTGTTGCATGAATTAAAATATTTTTCCTTGATGAAAAAAAGCAGTCAAACTGTTGTCAGTGATATCTGTTTCCTCTATACTATCATTTCAATAATTTGTTTGGGCTTTCAAATACTACAATAAAGACAGTTGTAAGCATTCTAACAGATTTTTTGCAAATTCTAGTTTGCTGCCTGCATATGCATATAACAGAATTTAAAATATTAATTAAAATGTTTAGTGTCCATTTACATATTTTAGCTCCTTCTCTGATACTGTACTTAGAAATAAAACAAAAATATATTTCTGTAATAAATTCCCTAAACGTACTTGTTAGTAGAACTTACTATTTCCTCTTTCAGGAAGCTATTTTGTCAGCAGTACCCCAGGAAATTTATTGCTGCCATGGATTTTACAATATGAAATCAATGTAATTGTTCTTCGTTTGAACTCTCAAATGTCTTTAGGGCTGCTTTTAAATGTATATTTTTTGCCCTTTTAAGCTGTCAGATTTCTTCCATCTCTTTAAGACTTCTTCTTGGAAATATTTCTGCAGCAATCAAATTCTACTTTTTTTTCCCAGACCTCATAAGTGATGAGTACACAAACATGACAACAGGTCTGAAGTCAGACATCACATTATTTGATTCATCTCTTGTTCAGTTCCTTAGTCTTGAATGAGGCTGATGTTTTCTTCCCTTTCAGGAATATGTTATGTGCTGTCACATTCACTCGCAATTAATACATGTCTGTTACAGTTCAGTGGCTTTAACAATTGCAAATCTCCAAATATTTCTTCAGCTTCCCCTATCCAGGCGTTGCCATGGTTTCCAATCTGGTAGGAAAAAATAGCATATTCTTTTCCTGACAACTAAGTTGATGATTATTAGCTCTTTGTTTTACAGCACTAATAAATACACTCACTGATAAAAAGTGTGAGGAAAGTGATCATTCCATTAAAATCGTATAATTGTGCATAAATTCCTCATAATTCTGAGTGGAAGCATCCAATCATCCAGTTTATTTTTAAATACAGACAATAAATGAACAGGAAAATTTATGAGAAACATCAGGATATCACCTCAAGATTGAAATTCTAAATTGATATGAATGAAAATGTTCTCCTTTCTGGGCTGATATTAACTTACAGGAATGTAAGAGATTTTTGTTTAGTAAACTGCCCTTTTAAACACATATATTTGGGTTTAAATGTTACTCTGACAGAGAATATACATTAATTCAAATGAGGTATGTTGTACAAAAACTGAAGGATCTTCAAGTTAAGACTATTGGGTGAATTAGCTTAAATCTGCAACATTAATTTCGCACCTGGTATAATAATTAAAATACAATTTATGTTAGTGTACTTACTGTCATAGTTATTCAGATACGATACAAAATTTTTAATTCTTTTTTTGCACATCTAGTGAAGAATTTAAGCTTATATTATTGCTTTTTAGTTTCATATAACTTATCAGAATTTATTTTTATTCACACATCTTTCATTACTTCTAGAAATGCTATCATTATTACTTTGAGCATATAAGAATATAAGAATAGAGCTTTAGATAAAAATTTAAATCTGACTTCTACAGGAAAATATTTAAGAACTATTTGAAGTTTATGAATTGTCTAAATTAGTACAATTTATACATTTAAAACTCAAACTTCTAGATTCACTGTTGAATCATCCTTTTGGAGAGCTAAACAGCTATAAAGATTTATAACCGTGCTATATAATGCACAATAAAATAAAGTGTTTAAAAACTTAATGTAAAAAATGAATTCCTGAAAAATCTCTGGATGAAAAGCATTCAAAATTGGAATAGTTACAAGTATTCATGAAGGAACATTTTAGAAGATCTATTACATAACGAGAGCAAAATTTAATTAGAAAATAAAAATCCAACTCCAAGTTTCTCTTTTATTTACTTAAAAGTTTACTTAAAAACTATAATGAAATTCATGTCAAAATAAATCACATGGTGAGATTCGATGGAATCAAACTAGAAGATAAATTTTTATGTATTAACTTATATACATATTTTTGCAGCACTCACTATTTACTCTGAAAAATTGGTAATTTAGTTTCTTCTTCAATTAGGCAAAAACTGGTCCAGGACAAGGAGTAAGGGAGAAGAGAGGTAAAAGATGAACTTGAAAATTAAAAATAAATAAATAAATAAAAATTAAAAGAGAGAGAGGGAGAGAGAAGGAAAAGAATGTATGCAATCAGCCTAAATTTTAATTTAACACAAATATTTTGAATGTTTATCAGTCTCTGTATATACTACTATGTCATTTTCCTTAGAAGCATGATCAGTTATTTTGGTAGTTATGTCTGATTTATATATATATATATTTGGTGACCAAGGTCGAAAGAGCTTAAATTCAGTTTTAAAAACATAATGAGAATCAAGTTAAAAACTATAAGAACAGTAGGGCAGTAATATAAAAGAACAAACAGAAGGACATGTTTGTAATTTGAAAATTATCATAACTAGCCCTTATTTTGTTCTATCCTCTTCTTTATTCTTGAATACTTGCTGAAAGCAAAAGTAAAGACAACGCTCCACATCCATGTTCTCACTATTCTGAAAATTTCTTTAATTTCAAGAAGTTATGGTAGCTCAAAATAGGGTTTTTTTTTCTGTGACAAAAGTCACTAAATTACTCACATACGAAATAAAACAAACAATCTCTCTGGATTTACATGGTTTGAAATTGAGGTGGTAAAGAAGGCTTTGGGGACTCTAGTAGTTACAAATTAGATTATTTTCTCTTTTAGTCAATAATTGAGGAAAAGCTAATGCTTCTTCCTAATTGAAAATCTGTATTTTACCTTGCTGAGGTTTGAATACTTGAATGAAATAAGTATTTCTTTTGTCGAGTCAAACTCAAGACCTATTTTAGTGAAATAACTTTTACTGATGAAAAATGTAAAATCATGACTCATTTATTATTTTGCATTTTTCGTTAGTATCACCCCAGTTTTCCAGATCATTTAATCCATCCTCTTTTCTGTCCTACAATTAACTATTTTTGTCTATGAATTTTGTATCATATCCTACTCGCAAGTCTCAATATCCTCATTTGTACTCCGTCAGAACTGATTACTTCATTTCATAGTGACCAGAACTGACTTCAGAGTACCACAGGGATCAAAATCACATGTTGGGTGTGTCTGTATTTGTCAATATCTCATCTTTTAATATATATAACCGTGAAACCCAACTTGAATAATCTAGGTTAAAAATAATCAATTTCATTTCTGAACCATGATCACTCTCACAGATATGTAGCATTTAGCTTTGTTGTGATGATATTCACTCACATCTTTTTTTTCATTGTTTATTTGTGGTACTTTAGCAAAAATAATACATCTTCCTTTATCACTCATGACAGAAAATGCAGTTCTGGACTAAGAAGAAATTTGCCATTGCAAGTTATTCACAATTCATTTAATTAACATCCAAGTTTTACTCTGGGCTTTACTGCATTTCTGACTATGTTTGGTCTGTAGTGTTCTTGTGTTCAGTAATCTTACCTTCACAATGTGTTGAAGGACTGCACGTATTTTTCATGGAACACATATTTTGACAAACCTAGTGATATTTATTTGTCTCTCAGGATCTTTCTCTAGTAAATCACTGGCTGTTGGAAGTACACATGAACTCTCTCTTCTTTATTTTCATTGTTGGGCTATAAAAAGTTGAGAGATGTGAAGTGACGTGGCAAACATGATATCACTTTTTCCTCCTTTACTATTTAGAATGTAAAAAAAAAACAACAGAAATGAATGTAGAAGATTTTGTGACCTCTATAGGTGTCTTCCAAATTCTGGAGAAGACCCAAAAGATTTTTGAGAACAGACACAATTCCTTCCAAGTAATGAATCCAAACACCATTGCAAAGTATAAGCACAATACAAAGTATATCAGGCTGCTTACAGGTAGGAATTATCACTCCTGAAATTAGCTAGGAAAAATTGTTCCTTAAAGGTAGATAAAATAATGATGTTGGCATATGTTATCAGTTTCACAGAGAGTTAAATCTTATTTAAAGGACAGTCAGTAGCTTTCTAATGGTGATCTCAATCTCTATTGCACAGGTCTTTGGAGTGGTATCTTCACATCAATTGTCAGAATTTGTTTGAATTTCCTTACTTTTGATCAGTTTTTTAAATTGAACTAGCCATAGTTTTACACATCCACCACCACATATTCCTAATTTATTAGTGTTGTTGGAAGTTAACTACAAGTGAAACATCTCTTCGATACTTTAGCAAAAGGAACAGGCTTTTACATGACCTATTCTGAAGGAACTCTACAAATATCTATGCATACACTGGTCACCTGCAACAAAGATATTTTGGGATGCTACTCAGGTTGTCAATCAATACCTTACTAATACAGACTGGACTAGACACATCAGGATTTATGTTTGAAGAAATTTCTAGTAATTTTTGAGATTTCCATCTAGCAGGCTCCTGCAACAGTCAAATACTTAATTGTGAATACCTGATCAGTCATCTAGTTTCATGAGTGATTCATTTGCAGTTTAAGTTTCATAGTTCAAGTCACAAATAAGAGAGAACTGTCATAAGATTTAAGTTTAACAATTCTAAAACTACAAAAAGTACTTATAATTTATTAATTCACATTTAACATATTTTGCATTTTCATATGTAAGAACTTTTCCTGCTGACAAAATATTGATAAGTAGTTTTGGGTTTAAAGGTAATTTACAGAGTTTACACTGAAATACGTTGAGTCTCATGAATAGTTTGTGATTCCATTATTCCTTTTCAAAGTCATTTTTATTGCTGAGCTGAGTGCTTCATGCTTAGTACAGCTTTTCTATGTCTTGGCTCTTTTTATAGAATATATTAAGTTGACTGAACATAACACGGGTAACTTTTTGACAATATGTCAAAACAATGAAATTTTAACACATTCATTTTAGAAGAGCAAATATCACAACAACTTCACCCATCGTCCACTCTTAGCTACTGCAGATTTCTACTTTATTTTTGGTTGGTGTTAGTGTAACCTGCAATTTCTGAAGGATCATGTAAGTATGTGAAAGAAGATCACTTAAAAATCAATACCAAGTTCTAAGTTTGAAAGATTCTTCACCTATTTACAAGCCACCATATTACAACTTTAAAAGCTCATTGATTTCACTTGAATTCAGAGTTTTGTAAATAACTTTCTTCTGCAATATCTACTAGATCTGACCTCTGACGTTAGATTTTGAGATGACAAGGTTTGAATATTAGCATCTTATTTCAAAATATGCAAAAGCAGTTAAAAACAAAAAAACATCTTAAAAAGAGAGCTTTTTGATTGGATAAGCCATGAAATGTGAGTAGTGGCTGTGCTTTGAATGAAACATCAGGGTTGAATCAAATTCATTAAATATAACATTATACTTACCAATATAGAAGGATACTATGCATTATTATTTTGGTGCACAATTAAGCCTTTTAAATATTATTATACATAATAGGTGGATTCATAATAGAATTTAAATAGAAGAGGCATAATTGCAGTTATGGAAATTTTAATTTCTTTTTGAACAAAATTTCATTTAAGTATTTATGCTTATATATAAGAGAACAAATGTGAATAAATATGAGGCACTACTTCTCCTATAATCTTCTAGTATACTATAGAGACTATGGAGGTGCATCAAGTCTTTCTGTACAAGTCTAAGAGTATATTCAAACTTCTCACAATGTCCCAGGTATGTTTCAGTTTCAATTGTCTCTTAAAGAAAAAAGAAAGAATCAGATATTTTTTAACTGAATTTGATTCTTAAGCTACAGGAATACAGAGCTCTCTCTCTCTGATCAGAATCATATAAGAGAACACTGTAATATGTACCTACAGCTATTGTGTTAGCATATTTTTAGAGTAAGCATATGAATTTATCCTGAAAGTCCATGATTCTCTTTTACCTTGCAAGCCTAAAGTCTAAAATATATGAAATTCCATATTCTTCATATATATATTAGCTATATATTTTTTTTCTAATAGAATTTTGAGGTCATATTTTTAATTGAGTGACAGAAGAAGCAGTATTGTTTACACTCAAATTCTAAGTGAATTGCTTGCTGTAACTTTAATGCACTTCTACTGGATTATCTTATTTTTGTTTCTATTCATATCTACTTATCTTTCAATAAAATATGGTATGACTATATTTTAGGAGTTATTATTTTTATTGCCTGTTTTTAATTTGCAGAGTTTTTGGAAGTTGCCGAAGACTGGCCTTAAAAAAAATTGTTTTATATGTATTTTCCTCAAGAAACAGCAGACTGAGACAGAATAGAAGGCACTAAAAACCATTTGCATTCCATTCTTTTGATTCTGCAATCTTTATCTTATGAAACATTTCAGTGTAAATAGTTCAGTGCAGAAAAAGTCTAAGGCATCCCTACATCTTCTTCATCTGGCATGATTGTCACTTCCCATAAGGTCAATCAGAGATTGTTTCAGTTTTGATATCTCACAAAAGCACAAAATTTCGGGGTTGCAATATCAGTTAGCACTTTTCAGGATTCAAAACAAAAAATAAATTAAAAAAATCCTAAACATGACCTTACTGTTACATAACTGCTAGCATTATTTTCTGGTTAAAATAAAAAATAAAAAAAATTATGTACTAGTATTCCCAGCTGTGCCGCGATGATTATCACGTCTATTTATAACCGTGACTCTTCTTTGAGTACTTTCATGAAATAAATCAATTTCTATCTACAAATTATAAAATACAATATAGGGAGATTTTTTTCCCTGTTTCTAAATAAACTTCTGTGAATACTCCCCTTACATTCTAAATGTCAAAGTATATTGTGGGAAGTATTAATAATGTGTTGCAACAACTATTTAACTAAGACCTCACAAGTCCTTAACGGTTAGAGTATAACTGGAGAGTATACTTTCCAGGAGCGTCCACCTGTTTGACACAACGGGTTGGGAGCAATACAATGAGAAAGTTAGGGTGATGAGCAACTTCATCTATTTTAGTTAAAAACCTAAAAATAAAATAAAATAGAGTTGTATTTTAACAAACAGTCATCTATACTTGCAAGCACTTCTACAGATGTGAACATAAAAATCATCTGTCTATATAACAGATGTATTTTCATCTGGAGTTTCACTTCCACATTTCTAAAGTACATTAGCAACAAAATAGTTTATAAGTGAAAGCCACGGCTGCTTTGGAAGCAGCTTTATCAGTTACTTCAGTGATGGCTGAATGTGAGTCATTCACCTTTTTCACAGAACCATAGAATGGCCCAGGTTGAAAAGGACCATAAAGATCATCTAGTTTCAATCCCCCTGCAGAGTTGCCAACCACTAGACCAAGCTTCCCAGAGCCACATTCAGCCTGGCCTTGAATGCCT